>NC_042295.1:7761507-8061507 GCF_901000725.2 Takifugu rubripes | reverse complement strand
TTTACTTGTTTTCAGCCACCTTTAATCAAAACATCTAGCCATCCGAGCCATCTTTGTTGGACAGTCTTGGTTTCCTTTATGTCACCCTCTGGGCCGTTCAGTCCACTGAAGGTCGTTTTTCTCAGATTTCTGATTTCAAGCTTCAGCAACTTTTGTAGGTACAGAAGTCATGAATGCTGTCATGAACGCTTTTCTTTGTGTGTATTGAGAACCAAGGCAGAAGGATTTTCGTGTCTCTGTGGTTCTAAATTTTTGAAGGTGCTTGTCTGAAGCACCTGTAATGCATGTCTGTATTATGAGCTAATTCCTCTCAATATGGCTTCTGTTTTGTAGGGAAATGAAAGCTCATAACATTTTCCTCATATCTTTGGAGTCCTAGAGGCCCCATCATGCTTTCTTAAATGTTTTATTAAAAGTCATAACACTCTCACTTGGTTTTGGAACTATCAATAAAACCTACAGCATAAACAAGTCGTACAGTAATGGTTTATATCCAGAGAAAGAGGCAGGAGATGAACTGGTGTCATTCAGCGTGTTATTTGGTCCTTAATGGTCCATCAGAGTAGCTTCAAGGTCTCGTTTCACTGGAGTTATTGGGTTGCTTAGATCACCTTTCTGTTCCCATCTTAATTGGCCTAATTAGTTCAGATGACGGGGGAGAAAATGTTAAAAGCGGCCGAGTTTGGTGCAGGCAATTATCGCAGTGTAGCACACTTATCTGCTGATGGGTAAAGATTGGGATCAGAGACGAGGCAGCTGGTTCCAAACCCGAGGTGGACTCCATTATTGATTAGAGGAGGGGAACCAGGAGAGTGAGCGTTGATGATTTAGATGCTGGTTTACTTGTTTATTACTTTAGTTGACAATTACATCCAGGCATTTAGTTTAATTGTTGCAAATCACTGTGAGCAGAATTAAACAAAATTAGATAGTGTACTGTTGTAATAACAGTGTATAATTCACACCCGAGTCTCAGGTCTCTTCGTCTTAATTGACGTTGTCTTACCTACCGTGCACGGCTGTGCTTAATTACTTTTCTGGTTTGTTTTTTTTACTAATTGAGCAGTGCAGCTGCAACATCTGACCCAGTGCTAATTATATTAAAATGAATTAATAGCTTTGAATTATGGGATCTGTGATTTTGGCGCAGTTCTTTATTATTTGTTATAAGAAGAAAATATTTGCAAATTATAATTTTAAGGTATAATTTATAAAAACTAAATGAATTATATTTTGTATTGTTGAATGTCAAAACGCCCTATGGTAATTTTATCTTAGCAAATCAAGACCTGGGGGTTACAGCTGTCCATGTGTGTCCTGTCCATGTCCATGCCGTCCATGCTCTTACAGAACAAGCGTGTTACATGTGGGATTAACTCCATTTACTGGTCTAAAATCAGCCTGTGAACCGTGTCCTCATCTCTGTATGTCTTTATATTCTCTGTCTTGCTCTGACCAATCCATTTAGCCTTTGCCCCACTCTAACCAGTTCATTTAGACCCTGTCCCATCATAGCCAGTCCATTAAGAATTAAAGTCTAAAGAATCCATTTAGCCTCTCAACCCTACCATTAACAGTCAATTTGGCTTTTGTCAAACTAGTATATGCAACAGTCATCTTAAAAGATGATTTACCTGCAACGCTTCAGAATTACCAAGTTTCGACCTGCTGCTCTGTCATCAGAGACCCGTCAGTGTCGCTTCATGCTGGCCTCTGCTCTCATCGCAGCCACTCAATTACAGCAGAGGAAAAAGGAACACAATTTTGTGATCAGACTTTTATTTTTAATTCCACTGTAAGAGATGAAGAAAGTCAATATAAAGTCTTGTACAATCCCTGTGATCCAAGAATACAATCCCTGTGTTCAGCATAATTCTCTTTATCTGGCAATACCGTCCTTCTCTGTAAAAAAAATGTTGTTTTTTGTAGTTTCTTTAGTTGAACAGTCATAGTCTAATAAAGCAAAATACGTTTATTAGTTGTAGAAATGAAGAAAAGAAGCCACCAGTGCAGAGACGATTCCTCCCAAACTCAGTGATTTCAGTTAACACTAGTGTTTTAGTTAATTTGCCTGTTGCTGTAGATAAGTGCCAGCTGTCAGTGTGCAGATGGAAGCATATTAAAACAAATCCAAGAAGTCACATCGCTTTTGAGATGCTTGCGTAAATTTAGACCTTTGCGCTTCATTGTTGTAAACTCTGTGTAAGTCCTTTTACAGTGTGTGAGACTGTTCTGCCGATGACCAAAGATAAAACCGGTGTAGCTGAAATGGTTTCAGAGTGAAAGTTTGATTCTTTCACCACTCTTTTCCCATAGTTGTTGCCTCTAAGCTTTTTCTGGGGTGGGGGTGGGGGATGTGTGTGTCAGCAGTCAAAGGCTTTAATTAACAACAGGCTCAGCATAATAAGATAATTTTAAATAATTCGTTTGCAGCAGCCAGAGGTGAAACAATGCAAGACTAGGCCCTCAGCTTGTGACATTCGAAAACCTTATCGACCTCTTTCGCAATTGAAGGTTAAGTGGGCACAATAGGTGAGACCGACTGCATGCTCGCGTTGACCCAATGATTCGTCTTCTCTTCCCTCCATGTTCCCGAATTGGCTTTGAGTTTGCTGAAGCTTTGCTGTAAGTGGTTGGACAAGGTGACCGTGCTGTAGATCAAACTGCCAAACAACTGCTTGGGGACAGGGTCCTGCCCACCTGTCTGGATGTCATTTTTCTCCATTTAGCCCCATCTCACACCTTTAATAGGGTGGTGGTCCACGTGAATGCTCGCCTCTCCGCTGGGATGGAGTCGCTTTTCCACTCACATCGCTCTTTCATTAACGGCAGAAGTCCAACAGATTTTTAATACTTTGCAGGCATGATGGAGATTTCAGTTTCCTCTACTTTACCAAAGCATCACTGTGTTCTTCAGTCTGTAACTACAACAAAAATCACAGCTTCTATGCACATTTCTCACTCAGTGACACCAATATTGCTTCATTTTGCCCTCTTGCTCTCTAAAGGTGAAGCCAAAACACACGAAAAAAGAGCCAGTTTGTTTTCGACAAACTGGTCTCCGACAGCTTTGATTTTAGTGGCTGAACGTGACAGAATCTCTTTTGCAGCAGCCCACAATCAGCTGCTGAATCCCACATCATGTCCGCCCAGTCACACACTCACACACAAAAGCATCCTTACAATAGCTGTCCAAATATAACCAGACGTGCCCACACGCACGGCAGCACATACAGTAAAGGTAATGACCACTGCAATGACTGTACACATGTGCAGGTAGGCAATGTTGGGTTGATGTTTGATTTTCATTAAAGATCAGCCCCTTTAATGTCACTGCAACAACTAATTAGAGGAGATGAAAATGGGGCATCTCATTATTTTCCGTGTATTTTGTGTTATTACTCTTTATAACTACTTGTTAGAGTAACCAGACTCATTAGATCACAAAAACGTTCAGGCTGTAGCAGCGTGCCTGACATTTAGCATTTCCAGGATGCTTTTTATGGCGCAACGGCAAGATGCTGCAGTTAAACCAATTATTTTGAACGGATTTCATAAAAATAATGATATGATCTTGGTCACTGAGGCATGAGACACCTTGATATTTATTTCTTGTTGAAGTTATTATTTATTTACAGCGATGTTACAGAGCCAGCTGAGCTTCACTCCGTTGGAGGCACGTTGTGGACGCTGCACTGCCTCTCTGGACACGTGCAAATGGCTGTTTGCACAGCACCTGAACACAGTTGGAGGTCTTTGGAAATCAATTCTTTAATCAACCCCCACCCTGGCCAGCAATAAAATACCATAATATATCTAATGCAGGTCTGGGTCACTGAGGAGGCAGTTTCAGGAAGCCCCCACTGTCCTTTTTCTTCACAAGGTGATCCAAGCCTGGATGGAAGCTGTAATCAATCCACCATGTCCTTGTTGTGCCACAGGGTCTCCTCCAGGCTGGAGATGCCCCCACCACCTCCCTTGACACCCTGAGCAGATGTCTAATCTGCTTCCTCTTGCTCTTGGAGGAGTGTTGGTTCCTGTTGGACCTTGGAGCTCTTCCTGAGGCTGAGCTCAACAACCTTTTAAAAGCTCATTTCAGCCTCTTGGCACCACCCACTGCTGCCCGTAGGTGAGGGTCACAAGGTAGATTGACTGGTATATTTGGAACTTTGTCTATCACTTCAGCTACTGTATTTCATTACCAGTGGATACTGGGGCAGGCTCACATCACTGCAGAAGCTTCTACCGATCCGATTCTACCGAACAAGACCCCAGTACACTTGAACTCTTACACCTTTGGCAACAGTTCTTCTCTGACATGGAGTAATGCCACTCATCAAGCAGGATGTGGTCACAACAGAGGTGCGAGACATTTCGACAGGTTCCTGTGCAAAACCGCACTGTTTATTTCGGTCTGCCAAGTGTGCTTCAGCTTCGTCCTGGCATCTGATCCGCCTCTCCTCCAGGTGCTGATGAGTTGACAGCTCTGCTCCTCTCTTTCACCTCATGTCCAGAGCGTATGGCCACAGATCAGCTGATACTGCTGGACAACAGTGTGGCCCGCTGCCAGGTGAGCCTATTAACATCTTCCTGTTAGAGCACCAAAAAATCCTGAATTCACTCAGAATCAAAGAATCAAACCCAAAACTTTTTCTTTAACTAATGGATCCAATTCCATTAGGTTGAGTCATGCTGTAGGCGGGTGTGTGTTTGCGTATATGCTTGCTTACACTGTTAGGACAAGGACGACAGCGGGGTTTCACCACGGCACTGGTGTCCTCTGTTGAGCAACATGTTTGACTGATTATGATACGTTCACTGTCAAAGGAACAAAATGAGCTAAATGTGGACTGCCATTTAAGTGAGTCATTTTCCTATAACTCAGGTGAATATACTATCCAGAATGATAACTAGAATGCCTTTCTCTACTTTCTGATCAAAGCTGTCGATGCACGAACAACCAATTTATGCTTCATTTGCCACTTTCTTCTTTTGGCCATTTTTAGTCCCTTGTTGGCAGTAACCCGAGAGCTAAAAGCATTTCTGGACCGTTCCGTTTATAAATCTGAAAGGGTTAAAATGCTTTACATCTGAGATGTAGAGATTTTCCCGGGTTCTTCAGAGAGAGTAAATCACCAGGATACGTCAAGGAGACTTCAAGGTCATTTGGAAGACCAATGATGCTATGATGAGGAGGAGTTGGAGAATTTCGGCCGCCAGACGAGTGAATATTCCAAATAACACACACGACCTCAAACACAGTCACTGCTGTGAATCATGCACAGACTGCAGCAGATCACAGAGGGCTTGTAAAATGCAGAGGGCAAAATGAAGGGAACAAAACAGAGAGAAAGGCTGGAGGACACATGATTCACCCAAGGAGTTATTTTCTAGCAGATATTAAGCCATTTGCCACAAATGACAGATGTGTGTATTAAGGTTATCTGTACGTCATTGAGCCCAGCCAGCATCAAAGATTCAGACCTAATGGGGCTACCGAAATCCTGTATGGTCCGTAGTCACCACCTATTCTGTTGGTGCTACAGCGCATGACAGAAATTTGTACTGGATTTGTGGAGACAAACAGGTGGAAGTTGTGAATTCAAGCGTGTCAGTCCAGCTTGGAATCTGATTGCACCATGTCTGGCGTCAGAGTAATAATTAGATGTTCCACATTTGTGTCTTCTCCTCCCCTATCGTTTGATATTCCCACGCCTGTACAAGCAAAATCAAAGGTGTGTGTGTGCGCGGGTGTGTGTGCTTAACTCTTTCCCGTGCTCAGCTCAGTCCTCCTCCTGCTCTTGCTCTCCCAAAGATAATCCGCACCTGTTTGATTAAACAGAATCTAGTCTGTCTGTAACGTCTTTGCCTTTTCACAACAACCCGTTTACATCAGGAATGATTGTAATCCTTAAGTGGGGAAGATCGCTGTTGGAGTGCAGCTCAAGGGACTTGGATCAAATTTTAAAATCTGCCAGCTGTAATTGGGTTTGGATGGAGCCTTCTGTCAGAATAATATTATGTGGTTTTGTAGCACACTAAGAGTTTAAAACGGGACCTTGAGTATGTTTTCTTCCTCAGAGAAGCTGCTGCTAATTTTCTTGACTTTTCTGAAAACACGTCATTTAAAGTGACTGAACCAATTAGCTTTTGTGTGAGTGAATGTACGGGAATAAAATAAAAGTAAAGAGCATGTTAAAGGTGAAAAACTTTTTCTTTTATCAGAATCTTATTCCAGCAAGGGGTCAGGTTTGTTTATTCTAATTATACTGAAATGTGAAGTCTAAAGAAAGAGATGAGTGAGGCAGTTATGCATTGGTTTTAAATATAGACTTCAGAAATGATATTGACAATTTCTGCTTCTAAACCTTTCATCTGACGCGTTGCTCTAATAAAATCAATCAGAATTACTGCCGGCTTTCAGAACCACAGGAAGTCCAAATTGAACTGTGTACAACAACTGTGTGACATGTGAAAGGATTCACCTTCACAGCTGTCAGTCATTCATCTGTGGCTGGAGGTGTGCTGGCCTTAAACTGTCATGCAGTATTTATGTTTAATGTGTCTCCCTCCTCGGGTGCTCGTCTTGAAACAGACTTCATTGAATCTTGGCCAGTCTGTCAGGAGATGGAACGCATCTCCATCATCAACAGTTGAGCTGCAGCTCTCCGCAGAGCAATGTTTTCCTGCTGATGATTTGGGCCAGACAGCTCTGAAATTACACAGAAACCGTTTTAAAAACCATATTGGGAAGATGTCATTTTAGGAACTCTCCTTTGAAGGGTTTGATCAATAGTCATCAGGATTTGACGTTCTCCTCTACACACCAGGGCAGCACCTCATAATATAATTGGAGCACTTTCATGGATTTGGGTGGTTTGTTTGATTTGGGTTTTTTTTTTTTACCTGTACCTTTTTCCAGCTGCCATCTCTTCAAATGCACCACAATCACAGGTCACATTGGGCAAGATATTTTTAGACTTTAAAAATAGGTTCCTCCTCATTCATTCAACCCAAATGACACCACAGAACAGAAGATTTGATATGTTGAGAAAGCACAAACACTGTCTTTCTAAGGCTGATACCAAAGGTAGTACTGCTGTGTGTTCTGTGGCCAGAACCTGCTCTGACTATTGGTAACGATGGTCCCAGTTTAGATAGAAAATGATTTTTCTCCTTTGGATTCTCTTTGGTTTTACTGGAAGATGGGAACCTCGGGCAGGGTTGCAGTTATATTCCTGTTTGCATGTTTAGGTTCTTTACCAACACAAAATGCACAGATGAACTGATCATGAGCTGCTATCCTGTTTCGGATGAGAGGTTGAGGACCCAAAACAATGTGGCAACATTAAAGTAGAGTTCCTGGTTAGGCGTAACTGGGAATGTTCGCAATCCACATCCAGTATTCTAATTTGATTTTTTTTGGGTGTACTTCGGTCCTAAATGCCACATTCAGTGGCATTTCTAATGATGCCTGGAGGATTGGCGTGATTGAGGTTTCTGGCAGGAAGCCTTGATGTTGATACAGAAACATAAAGGAAATGGTCGCGTTGGCTGGAATGAGGCTCTCATATAGTTCCCACTGAGCTGTGATTTTCTGGGATGTTGACCCCAGTTGACCCCAGTACAGGTGGAAGCCAGGATGGTGGCGAGGGTGACCTGTCCATGCTGAATCAGCCTCCTGCGGTCCTGATTAGAAGCATCTAACGGATGAATGGGTGAGAAATGGAAACTCTGAAAAAACACTTCAAAGGTTGTTCTTCCCCCTTGTTAATCCACCCAAAAGTTTTGTTTAATGCAAAAAAAGCAAAGACTTTCCAATTATGGAATTATAGCGAAGACCTATGCTTGCTTTTACAAACCCACCACACTCTGCTGCTTTCCTCTGTTAATTTGCCATAGTTTTTAGGATAAAATTGGCACTGTTTTTTTTAGCAGATGGAGCAGCAGTGTCATGTTTCTGCAACCGTTGGTGTTTTTTAACAGCTTTAAAACTATGTCATGCTGATGTGCATTTACCTGTGGAATGTACACACTTGAATTATTTCAAACTAATGTAAAACAGATTTAAGAATCCGATCCTCTGGGTTGAGATGTACGCTTTATCTATTCTTTGCTACATATTCTTGTGTTGCCTCATTAAAGAAACCTGATTAATGTAACAGAAATGCTGGGAATGATACTGTGACACAGATTAGAAAACTCCAAGTCTTTGGGCGAAACTAATTAGTGAGAGAGAACCTGTCTGTGTGTCTCTCTTACTTTTATTATCGCTACTACAATTAAAAGAAGGTTATATGTTTTTGTGTCTTGGGGAAAAAAAAACACCTTTTGCACACTCTGTAAAGAAACCAGGCGCTTTTAACAGGACAAAGAACTATTGGACTTGTTGTTTGATTTAGTGGAATGGCAAAACATTTATATCCTATTAACAAGATTCCTGCTGACATTTCCTCTCACTGCTGTAATTATTCAATCCAGAATAATTAACAGAATAGTTGATTTGCGAAATAACTGATGGTTGGTGCTTTTCTGCCAGCTGCCACCCTGCAGGTCATTGCTGCTGATCAGGCCTGATGTGAATGTGGTGGGAGGGACAGACACCTCCCTCTGAGAGGCAGAAGCAGCAACATCAGCCACTGATTAATCCCCACCATGGAACCACTAATGATTTATTTATTTGGAAATGACGGAGCCTTGGGAGAGCTGGAAACCATTGATAATAAAACTCGAGCCAGGGGAAGGCATTTCCAGAGATTTAACACTTCTTTCCCACCTGAGTGGTGTTTCTGAAGGCATGTCTGTATTTACTCTTCGCTGCTCCATCAGATTGAAATTTGTTAAAGATTTATGACCTGTTTTAAAGGCTCGGTTGAGACTTCTTCACGTTCAAAAACTGCGCGGCCAGAACAGCTTTAGCTGGAATGGCTTCGCTGCGCCTTGATGGTGGTGTGAAGAGAGGAAAGAAGGTTGAGTTTAACATAAACTGGACTGATCCAAGTGACATAACCACTGCCAGGATGATGGAGGTTCTGGGAAGGAGGAAGCTGTGAAACGATGGATGGAATAAAAACCACTAAAGCATTTCCCTTCCAGTGTGTTGCTGGTCACATTGTATGACATAAACTCAGGGTGAGAACAAAACAATGTATTCAGGCCTGCTGGCTGCCGTTATGTCTCAGCCTGTTTTATGACCCATCCGCAGGAGGCCTGGAACTGTTTTTTGTGGGCACAAACTTCTTGGTTCTGCCTCCAAAAAGCGCTCACCCTGATGTCTTACAAGTTTTTATTTTTAAGGTCCTTTGTTTTATGATACTGAAGGTTTTGTGGTTAGTCCGAGTTTGGTTCCAAGGTGGGCTATGCGGGGATGAACAAGATAATGTTGTCTTTGATTTGTTTCCCTGAACAGTGACTGAATGTTCATGACTGAAGCTTGAGTTTGCATCCAACAAGGTCTGTCTGTAGTGTGTTTTATAGTTCCATGCTTTAAAATAAAAAATGGCCTAACTGAGCATCGGGATGGTTCCTCAACAACATCCAGTATATATATTTTTAAATTACTTTTATTTTGGGCTGTTTATTCTTATTCTCTGCACTACTATGCAAGGATACTTTATAAGATTTATTCTGCAAAGAAACCAAATTTAATGAGTTTTTAATGACTGCATGGGAAGGTATCTTCCATCACGTCAAAAATAACACATAGAGCTGCCAAACAAAGAACTCTGTTATTTTTCTAACTGTGAGGAATATGTGCAGCGTATGGTGAATATATTGAAGCGTGGCTCCGATGTTTAATTTGGTGGCCTTAATGTTGTTGACCTCTTCTGCGATAATTCTCCTGTCACTCCTAATGGAAGTGCCAGCTTGCAAATGGCTTACGAGGCTGCTGGGATGCTGACTGTTGGCATGTGCGCATTTGGATTTCATTGTTTGCAATAGTCTAAGGAGAAGGGAAACAGAACCCATTCAAACAGGAGGAGCGCCTGGTTGGTTTACAGATTCTCATTGGGCTTGAGGGTTAATGTGAATGGATATATTTACAGCCTCTTGGCAGGGGTTAAAAAGAAGAGGCATCCCCAGTAGACCCATTATTTGCCCTGACTAATCTCGGGGTTTAACTCATATTCAGACTCACAGACTCTTCTCTTCCTTCACCATCTTTTATTACCGATCCTTTTCACTTCCTTTTTCAAGTATCATCATTTTCTCTTCTCTCTGTGAGACGCCGAGTCTCTCATTTCCTCTCCCTCCTTAGACCTTCCAGAACCCTCCTTCTCTCTGCTTTCCAGGCACTTTATACAGTAGATTAAGGCTAAAGGTGAGCTTTTGCTACCTTTCCTGGCCCGACTGTAAGGTTGTAATCTGCTTAATGAGATGTGAAAGCGTCTTTAATAAATCCATGCAGAGCTGTAGTGTTAGCTCAGCTTCCTCCCTCATTCACGAGCGGCCTTATTTTAGTTTACTTTTATTATTTCACCGTAGCAGAAAGTGACTCCGATCAATTAAATCAACCTTCATTGATGAGCTTTTGAGCAACCTTTAACTTCTATATCGTTTGTCCTTTAGGCCTGTGGAACATTCTTTAACTCTAATGAATATCACTTAAGTCTGCTGCTCTTTCCAGGTGCAAAAAGCTTTTCATCGCCAAACAGATTTGATTTTTTTTCTACCCACCAGTCATTTTTCAAAGGCTTTGTTGCAATTAATTTTGCATCACTCGGTTTTATACTGTCTAAGCGCTGGCTCTCATCCCAGGCCAAATGGCTCATTTTATGATGCTTAAGCCAAATGAGCACACATAGGACATCTTTTACATGTTAATGATCCATCTAACTGTAACATCAGGACATTATACCTGTTGAAATCTTTCAAAAAACTTTCATCCCCCTCCTGAAAACCTTTGGAGCCTGACACACCAACACTCTTTAGTGTTGACAGTAAAAAAGAAAAAAAAGAGCTCAGTATGTCAATTTATTGAAAGCTTCTTCTGCTGCTTCTATGCTATTTTACATCCAAAGACCTTGACAACCTAAAGTTTCAAATCTAGCAAAAAAGGATGAAAGTTTTAGCTGCTTATTAATATGTTTACACTTCCCACGTTTGTGGCATCCCTTGATCCACTTTAGTGTTGTTGGATAACAAAAGCTGATTTGGCTGGAGGGGAGATTAATGATTAATTCAACCAGCCTCATTGAGTCTTCTCGCAAAAAGTTGATGGCTTTCATTTAGTACTTCACAGGTTTTTAATGATTCGTTTATTAACAGTCATTTAAATGGTTTTGTCAGCTTGAACCTCATCAAAGAGGAAATGAAAACATGCATTAAAGACATTTACTCTGATCAACACAGATGAGATTTTACATGCTGGGAATTTACAGATTCCTCCTGTTATAATCTAAATTATCTAAAGTAGAAGCTGCAGTGTCACAGCCCAGTAGGGAAAGGTTTGGATAATAACAAGATGCTGTGATGTAGGCTGGATCCAAACCTCTTCTATTCCACAGGGAGGTCTGTGCTCTGCCTTGAAGACAGGAGCTGGAAATGTTCAGGGTGCTTTATATTGTAATCAGCTGAACTGCTTTGATGGAAAGATCAAGTATCGGTCCCTGGATATGAAACCAGATGATTTTAAATTCCTTGTGACATCTTGAGATGTTGCTCTTGCAGAATTACTAGCTGCTGTCTGAATAGATCTGGCATAAAACTGCAGTCTGACTTGGATTTGTTTTGTCTAAAATGTTTTCCCTTTTCACCTGAACGCAGCATCACGAGGAAGAAGAGATGATGCAGCTTAAAGGTTCCGTGTTCTACACGGGGTGGAAAACATTTCTATTTTAATAACACAGGAGTTATTTTACAATAATGGCATCATAATGTGTGACATAAGCTATTCAGGGGAGTGGGAACAGGCACAATATAGCTATGGGAACTATGGGAAGAAAACAACTGAAATTTTGGCAGGTTTTCCAAAAAACAGGACAAATTGTGTCCCAGGAGAGATTCATATGAAAGCTGGTGAAAAAAGAGAACAATTTTGGGGAAAACAGGACGGGTGGGAGCTCCAACTCAGTCCAGAAGGCCACTTACTCCACTGAAAATATCACCATAATGTGTTGTTGGGGCATGAATCCGGGTCTTAATCTTTTCCGTTACCCCCCACACACATCTTCACAATACCAAGCAGTGACCAAGCAGGATTATAGATCTTAACTCAGGCTGTTAAACGATTCATTTCTAATCAGATTAATCACAGCCTCCCTGGGGATTCATGATCAATAGGACAGAAAGAATCGCGACAGAAGGCAATATGTACACTTCACATGCGTTTTTTCGATAAATCCAGATATGAAAAAATAGGAATTAAAAAACTAGTCTAGTCAGGATGCCGCTTGTTGAACTTTTGTGCAGTGCGTGTCCTTAAGGATTTTATTCAATCAGCAGTTTTAGCATTTCACTTGGTCTCAGTTTTTTTTACTGAGGCTCTGACGTTGGAGGGCAGTTTGGGACGAGTTGGGCATCGGTGATCTACCTGCAGACCGTCCACACAAATGTTTGTTTCTGCTCTGAGCCAGGAGTTCTTCGGTGAAAGGAGACGTCCCTCCAGCAGGACAAATGCCTCTGTGTTGGTCCCTCTTGATGGAATAGTGTTAGAGCACCAGTGCTCGCCAGTGAGTGAAATCCTGCATGTGCTGTAATTGTGTTTTAAAAAAATTTGGTCAAATGGGTCATCCAAATGAATGAACCTGCATTAATTCATTAAATTTGACAGCCCTAATTGTTTCACAACCCTGGCGCATTACTGAATGTAGGGCTCTAAACACATTACTGAATGTAGGGCTCTAAACATCGTAGCTTTTACTGTCCAATATTGCTATTTTTTATACTACTATTACCTATACTCTTATACTATATTGTACAGCTCTCATAGAGATGGACATAGAGCAATTTATCTTCATCACAATCTGCTGAAGAGCAATCAAAGACGTTGGTGCCAAATGTGACTGCAGCTGTCCACGTTCTTCTTGTGTTGATGAAATTACGATGCAGCTCTATTTAAACGCACATTAATGCTTCAGGATGTGGGATCCATTTGTGAAAAGGCACAGCAGCGAAGGGAGGCACAGTTGCTTCGTTTAAATCTCCATATGAATGTATGGAGGCTTTCATCACTGAACTTTCGGCATGTAGTTGCAGCGATGAAAATAGTTTGCCCTTCTTACATAATATGTTGCTTCACAAAATATATTAATTTGCAATATATTGCAATGTATATACCGTACTGTATTTATGTCTTAAATGAAAACCAGGACAGCTGTGATGGATTATAGGATGTTGGCTAATCTTAATTAATGTACAATCCTCTGTTAAGATAAAACAGCATAATAACTTCATGGTAGAATTATTTTATAGGTATAATAATAAAATGTGGGAAAGATAAGGACACAGATGCAGGTCAGATTATGAATTTAGGACATAATAAAATACTTGCATTCAAAACAAAGAAGAATGATATGGATGTGTCTACATGTGTGTGTAGATGAAGTGATTTTTCAAGATGTGAATCAGGGATCAGGTGTGTGTGTGTGTGTGTGTGTGTGTGTGGGGGGGGGGGGGGGGGGGGGGGTGATGATTAATGACTGCATTTTGAACTTAACCAAATATCATGTGAGTTGGCCACCTGACCTCTACCTTCATACAGATCCTCTTTTTTATTAGCTTTAGGGCTGTAGAAGATAGTGGCAAGTTGTATGTTTTTGCCCCAATACACTGCACAAAGTGTTGTTGTTCAATATAAACCCAGTTTAATATAAACCCGGCTGTTTTATCCTGTGATCTATGTGCGTCTGGATATTTGCTTGAGGACACTGACTGGAGTTTGTCCAATACCTACACGTCTAACGGAGCATTATTAAAGATATAATCTCTTTTCCTAAATCTGTTGTGCTAGGTGTCTCTTTGTGCTTCTGCTCTTTGGGACTGAAAGTTTGACTAATGGTTCCTCTCACTTGTTCAGATCATTGGTGGATCCGGCAGATGTTTGGACGCACTCATCATTACACCTTCAGCTTTGTCCCGACGGGTTGGCATACTTTTTATCAAACGCTGACAGAGGCTGAGACAACAAATATTTTGTGAGGGTTTCTATCTGCCACAGAGGTGGAAGCCTACAGTAGATGGATGTCGTGTGTGATCCAGATTATCTGATGTTCACGGGCACCTCAAAATTGTGCAGACTGAGGGGGGAGGGTTTGCACGCCCCAGAGGTCCCCAACCTGCTCCTTCCCAAGTCTTCTGCTGCGGCGACACAGATTAATGTGGCCGATGCAAGGTGTTTTCAATGACCCGGGTCCATTTAACATATGACAGGAACCCTCAAATCACTCAAATTCTCCTTTTTGCTTGATAGATGCCAGAATTTTTGAACACCATGAGGCAGCCTGGTTGCTGGACCACATTAGTGGCTCTCCTGCAGTGTCAACCATGAATCTAACAACCAGCTCTTCTCTTAAATTCTAATCAGAGACACAATCAGAGAGTAGTATATCCGTGGTGCTTCTTTATTTGACGTAATAAGCAGTGCTGATGTGTGGTCCAGTCTCAGAGTGAAACTGGTCCTCTGTGAATTGTTAAATAGAACAAAATGCAAATATGGTGAATGCTAAAAGTCCTTCTCTTCAAATATTGATTCCATCCTGCAAAGGAGATACATTTCCATCCTGGTGTTTAACATGTGATTATCATTTTTTATCAGGATGAACCAGCTCCTGTTAAAAATTGATGCCATTTCTCCACAGAATCTGTTAAATATGTTCTTACATTCCATTTCATACAACAGAAAAGCATCTTGAAACCTTTTACGTGTGACCTGTGAAGAGAAGACAAGTAAACCGATGCCCTAGCAGACATGAAGCCTGTTTGTTGTTGGTTTCCTTAAGCTAAAATGTCATAAAGGCTTAATTCCAGAGTGATGAGCCTTGCCTTTAGCGGCAGCAATTAGATTGTTTAACCATCTGTACTGGCAGCACTGTGCTATGCTGGTGTAGCTTTATTGCATCTATTCTCCTCCAGTTTCTTCCCCTTGTTCTGACAGCAACAGGAAACTAGAATCTGGGAAGCGGAGCCGCACAAAATCCGAGACAGCATCTCATTATCCACTAAATAGCGCCAGATTAATTACAATGACAGTGACAGATGGCTTGTTGCCGGATCATTGAAATGGGACCCAAGGGAAGAACACCATACAGGTATTCACTAAATAGCTTTATAGTACGCAATCTACAGATAAGGCTAGTCAGGAAGTGACCCAGTCGGACAAGTAACAGAGGCATAGATAATATGTAAATTAGAAGAAAGAAAAAGTAATTTCCTATGTCTGTGATGATGTCATAGAAGTCTATTTAGGCAGTATTTTAATTGGATCCAATTTATATATATATATATATATATATATATATATATATATATATATATATATATATATATATATATATATATATATATATATATATATATATATATATATATATATATATATAGAGAGAGAGAGAGAGAGAGAGAGAGAGAGAGAGAGAGAGAGAGAGAGAGAGAGAGAGAGAGAGAGAGAGAGAGAGAGAGAAAGAGAGAGAGAGAACTAAAACTTCATCCATTTATTACTCTCTGCTGAAGTAACCCATCAAAAGCTGGTTCCACCTTTCGACATTGTGGAAGAATTGAACTTCTCTGGCTTGTAATTTACTTTAGGTGGCAGATTTATTTTGTTGTCGAGTGTTTCAATCTCATGTTTGGGTGTGATGAATGTCCCGCTAGTTTGTGAATACAGTTCCGGGACACGACGGAGCGACGGCCGCCATCAGCATGTAAAGCTCGCATAAATCACATCTTCTTTGTGGTGCCACTTTCTGGTGGGCGCAGAGATCGAAAGACGGCTGAAAAACCACTGGAAGGGAGTAAAAATGCAAATAATCCTTCTCTGTTAAGCTTCATAAATATGCCATGACGGTCTGATTGATCTGCGATCAAAGCAGATTGTAAAACATATTGGTTTTATGTTGCCTGGTGTCAAACTGACTTCCAGTTGTCCTAAGAGCTGGATGACTTATCAGAAGATGAAGCCGTGCAAGCAGGGAATAGTCTACTTTATTATACTCTGTGTATTTTACTCCTGTATTATCTTGGCACATGCTCTTATTTCTCTAAGTAACGCAGCAAATCAGCAGGACTGATCCCTATTGTACTCCTCATTATCAACCAGTTTATGTTCCCTGGGCCCCTACTGACCAGAGTGTTATAAACATTTAACACTTAAAGTTGACAGAATGGGTTTTACTGCCAACAGTTATTGTGCTGTGGGAGTCATAAAGTTTTTGTCTGAGTATATAAGCACATGAAAAAATAAATCTGAGATGAACTCCTCTTGGTTTTTATGCATTATTCATAAGTAAGTCATATTTGGATGTTTTTTATGTTCAATATTCCTGGAAGTGTGGTAAAAAGTGTGGTAAAAATGATGAATCTGTGGTTTCTCTGCAGTGTTAATCATGACTTGGTACCTCAAGCTGGCTTTTGCCTTTTATAAACGAAGAGTAAACACCTCGTGGTGCACTTGACAATATTTCAAGAACACAGAGACCTTGCTTTAGATATTTCCATTATTGTATCTGTGTCTTTCTCTAAGTCTTCTTGTGCTGGACAAATACCACTAAAGCTCCAAGCATCTGAAGCCAAATGTCCCCATTTTGACACAGCGACTAACACATCCAATATATCTGCAACTGTAGGTAGCATCAAATGAGTGTTAGTCGTCTTGGCATCACAAAAATATCCTTAACCAGGGGCGGCAACTCCAGTCCTCGAGGGCTGGATTCAAACCGGTTTTCTATCCTTCCGTGTGTGAAAGCAGTTTCTATCTGGTAGGACACAAAACCAGGCTCCAAACTAGAATTCAAGGACTGGAGTTGCCCATCCTCATCCTAAACCATCAAGTTCTTGTAGCATAAAATAGGCTTGTTTCATCACTCGTGTAAAGTCCCTCATATCAGCCTTTTAGAGGAAACACATAATTTAATCATCATCTCTGAAAATACTGTAAACCTGCTACTTATAACACATCAGCCATCAGTCCGCTATCTACTTGGTCTTCTAGCCACTTAAGATCATTCCAGTTGCACCGCTGGACAACAGTATTAATTCTAACCTCCACTTTGGTAGGAGGTTAGAGGTTTGTTCAGACAGGAAGTGCTTCAGTCTTATACCCTATCTGATAGACCATGGGGGACACCTGTCCCCCTCAATAGAGGCATCTGCTTTAGAAGACTTTGTTTGTGTCCGAGCTCAGCGTCTGCTGAATGCAGGACCTCCTGCACTGGTAGCTGTGGTGAATTGCAGCACACATTTGTCCTTAAGGTATTCTTATCGTCACAATGGACATAATCATTTTCCCTTTGGAGATTTCAAGTCAGACACACGGGGATGTAAAGGTATATAAAACTGAGCAGTTAGAAAATGGAGAGGTTTGTAAGGGGCCACGCTATGGTTGAGGTGATGACTTTAGGTGGAGCTGAAGGTCATCCTTCTCACATTTATCATCAATTATTTATCATTTCTTCCTCTTTAAAAATCTCATTTTCAGTTTGACTATACCCCTTCAAACAGACCAGACCGATGTTGTGGCAGCCTTGAAAGTATTCATTTATTTGGAAATACACAGTTGATCAGACTTTTTTTTAGAATAAAATGAAATAAACACAAATGAATGATATCAGACACAGTATTTTAAGACTACAGGTAATTGCACATTAATTCTTTAGCCTAGAAAATCACATTCATGCGGAGGATTCTATTGAATATAAGTTGCTTTGCAACTGATTGATTTGCAATGAGATTTTATATCCCCCTATCTCTGTATCTGTCCCCTTTCATGTTCAGAATGCACATCTGACAATCAATCTGAAGGAGTTTTAATTAATTTTCTTTTCAGTCAATGGGTCTCTCTCGCTTTGTCGTTCACCTCTGGAATACTGCTGGAATAAGGATGCAGCTCAATCTAGTCTTTTTTTCATTTATCCTGTATTGGGAAATGTTTGCTGATGCGTCGAGGTGGTAAAACAACCATGAACCTCGTCTTTAACAACACATCCGAAAAACACACTAGTCACAGCTTGCGTATCTAATTTCCAGCTCAAACAGGCAACGTATGTCGTATCTGAGTGCAGAGATTTGAAATGTTAAATATGAAAGAGGAACATGTCTAATTACAGTTCTATATAGGATTATGGAACTTTTTTTTACATTGCTACTTTACATTCTGCACATTGCAAATGCTCCTGTGTCAAGTGGGGCAATTAATTAGAGGTCACCTCCTGCACGTTAGTGGTGATGGACAAGGACACATGGACATAAAGCGTTAGCATTGTCCCGTAACTGCTCCTGTGAGTCCTGTATGTTCTCCAAATATAAAAAGAGGAGAGAGGACATTATATATGCATGATTTCTAGGGCTCATTCTTTATATTTTGACGTACTGGAAAGCACGTAATTAGATCATGGTGGTTTATCATTGAGGAATAAAGCTCTAAAGATGGTGAAGCTCACTGCTGTTAATTGAAGACACATTTTCTTTTTTAAATCTGTCATCTATAGGTTGCCTTGGTAGAGATGCAGTCATAAACATAGATGTATCAGTTGGAACTCACATAATGGTGTCGCAGGAGGTCTTTACTTGTATTTATGTGAAGTTTAGCTGTAATGTTGTATTCCAAGTGGAAGAATAGAAAGATCAGTTAGCCAGTGACTTTGATAGCAGACAGCTGTGATGGACCTGTTTCAGTAAGAAAATCCATCAACTGGAGCCTCTATGCAAATACATGGAAATGAAAAACAAGGCATTCCATGCAAAAAAGAATTATTTGTTGTGGGGAGCGGGACCATTTATCAACTAAAATGTGAAGAAGTGGCTGTGAACAGCTCAGAAAGGTGGAGACACCAATGAATTTCATTTGTGGGCCATTCAGCAGACCGTCTCCATTGCTGGGGCACAAATGCCCTCATGCACTCATTAGAATATTTGAGTAAGCATAAAGGGAGCTTTATCAATTATCCTGACATTCACATTAAAATGACTGCTACAAAGAGAACTTTAGATTTGGTTTTTACTTTTATTTTCATCCCATTCACCCTCCCATCCATCATTCCATCCATCCATCCATCGTTCCATCCATCCATCCATCCATCCATCCATCCATCCATCCATCCAACCAACCAACCAACCATCTATCCACTCATGTAAACCCCAGATTGTATTAAATCACATGCCATCAACTATAATCAACTGACCAGAAACACACACACAAACACATAGTGTAGTTGTCCATTATAACAATATTAGCTCTGTCTGTCTGGCCTTTCTTTCATAATTAGAATCTGAGCTGTGCTCCTCATTCACAGACTCGCCGCTCAGACGCTCTTTGCTCTTGGCCATTTTCTGTTTGGACGAAGACTGATTAAATTCAAGTCACTGACTTGTTGCGGTGGCAGTAACGGAGGATGAGGCAGAGGAGGCCGGGATCGTCATGACTGACTGCAGCTTTCATCCTCTTTAATCTCCAGAGTATGGTTCTGAACTAACGCTGCAGTTCCTACCGGCAAGAAGGAACCTGCCTCTTAAATATTAATCATTAACACGACATTACAGGTGAGAAAGTTCCTGAGTTGATGAAGAACATCTTATTTCTTAATGTTGCTGTCAGTAATATTGGCATTATTATATTCTTAGACTTACGTATACGTAGTTGTTGAAATGTCATTATCTCTTGCCAGCCCCCTTTTCTTCTTTTGTGTTCAACACTCAAAAACAACTGAAAAAGAGTGTGACACTGCTTCTATCCAAAAATGCAGGAACACAGACATTTTCCTTTGCGTCCATGTTTTTGTGCTACGATCTCTTCTCCAAGATTCAAGATTCAAGATATACTTTATTCATCCCCGTAGGGAAATTGAATTGTAGTAGCAGCCTAACGTGGATTAATATAACTGTAGTGTAGGTTTTGTATTTACAAAGTATAGAAATAGAATAAATAAAATACAAATAAGATTAGAACGTTATAAGCATATATATATATATATATATATATATATATATATATATATATATATATATATATATCTTCCTCGCCCTCCTGGGCGGTGCCTCTTTCCTTCGGACTCGGGTCCTCTACCAGAGGGAGTCTGAGGGTTCTGCGCAGGATCTTAGCTGTTCCTGGGACTGCGCTCTTCTGGACAGAGATCTCTGATGTGGTTCCTGGTATCTGTTGGAGCCATCTACTCAGGTTGGGTGTTACTGCCCCTAGTGTCCCGATCACCACTGGGACCACTGTTGCCTTCATGCCCCACATTCTCTCTATCTCCTCCTTCAGCCGTTGGTACTCCTCCAGCTTCTCGTGTTCCTTCTTCCTGATGTTGCTATCACTCGGGATTGCTACATCTATCACCACCACTGGTGTTCTGCATCCTACAGTCCTGGGCGATTGCCCTGTTGACCAGTAGCTGGTGTTTGGCACCTCTGGTGTTGTTCCCTATGCCTTTCTGTGCTCTGCTCATGTATTGATCCATGTGCCTGCTGATCTTAGCCGCTATGATGCCTGATAGGAGCTTCCATGTGGTGCTGAGGCAGGTTATGGGCCGGTAGTTGGACGGTATTGTGCCCTTCTGGGGGTTCTTCGTTATGAGGACTGTCCGGCCCTGGGTTAGCCACTCTGGGTGGTCCCCTGATGTTAGCAGCTGGGTTATCTGTGCTGCCAGGCGTTCATGGAGTGCAGTCAGCTTCTTAAGCCAGTAGGCGTGGATCTTTAGGCCCTGGTGCTGTCCAGCTCTTCGTTTTGGACACTCTTGTTTGGATGTCTGCTAAGGTGATGACTACTGGGTCTTGTTCTGGGAGTTGGCTGTGCTCAGTCTGTAGGTCTTGCAGCCATCGGGCAGTAGTGTTGTGCATTGCCTCTTTCTCCCAGATACTCTTCCAGTATTGTTCCGTTTCAGCCCTAGGGGGGTCTGTTGTCATCTTGTTGCCCTTCCATTGAGAGTAGACCTTTGCCGGGTTAGTGGAGAACACCCTGTTTATTCTCCTTTCCTCTACTTCTCTTGTGTACCTCTTCAGTCGGGTAGCCAGGGCTTTGAGCCTTTGCTTAGCAGTCTCCAGTGCCTCAGGTATGGACAGTTGTTGTACGTCTTGGGCCGCTCTGTCCTTGGATTCACACCTCTACTCAGCTCTGTTAGGAGGCTGACTTCTCTCCGTGTTGCCATGATTTTTGCCTCTAGCCTTCTCCTCCATGGGGCCATTTGCTCCTTATGGCTGTTCATGCTCTTCATCTTATAGCCAAGCATCTGTAGGATTACCGTTGCCGCTGTATACATCAGCTGATTGGTCTCAGTGATGGTAGTGGTAGGGATGGTTGACAGTGCCGTGTTCATGTCCTCCAGTATAGATTCGTCTGGTACTTTGTGTGTTAGCCTTGGCAGGGAGGTAGTTGAGTTCCCCCAGGACTCCAAGATTCTCTCTCTCAGGTCAGCTGCCATTGTCCCAATTCCGTCTGTCATTGGGGCTGTGTACCCAATCTCGATATTGGGGGGTGATGATGAAATCACCCCCACACTGACCGGGCGTAGCATATTTGTACCGTGGGTGAGGCACATCGCCGTGCCTCGTCAATCTCTAGCTGTGATAGCAGCTTCTTATTGCGGATATTCAAACACTTTCTTAGTCAGTGAGGATGTGGGGTTTCGAAGTACCCATTTCTCCCACATCCTCTGCTTGTACCCTCTCTCGCTAGGGTTACTCCCGTAGTAACACTCCATCAGTACCAGGTTCTCTGCCCTGCTCCATGAATGCCTTGTTCCAGTAGCCAGTTTGACATCAGGCGGCCCTGGTTCCCTGACCCCTGACGCGGACCTTGTTGACCCAGGCGACGTCCGAGCCGGTATGACTCTATCAGTTAACGTTCCGCTCATAACGAGGTGTAGGCATATATGCGTAAGGAGCCTTGCCTAAGGGCTCGCTCGTCGAACCGACAACCTTCCGCACCAAAGTCAGTTGCGTAAACAACTGACCTATCCAGTCGCATATATATCTATATCTATAGATATCTATATCTATAGATATAGATATCTATATCTATCTATATCTATAGATATAAATAGATATAGATATAGATATCGATAGATAGATAGATAGATAGCTAGATAGATAGATAGATAGATAGATAGATAGATAGATAGATAGATAGATATAGTGTATATATAGTGTATATGTATATATTATATATATATATAATATATACATATTTACAAGCATTACAGTTGTTCTACAGTACAAAAACGCGTTTTAGCAGTATCGGCAGACTCTTTGTATATTTCTTTTTAAATAAAAAAAAAACAGGAACAGATGCAATAAGAGCCTGTTGATATCATGGTTACTCTCCAGCAAAGGTGTTCTCAGCAGGAGACTAATGGAGAGTTGTAAATGTCCCTGCAGCATCAGCCTCTCGGTTGCGTTTCTGACGGTAGCATTCCTGCTCTTCTACATCAAATCAAATCAATCGTTATTTATATAACGTCTGTTACAAACAAAATTGTTTCTAGGTGCTTTACAGATCACTGTACATGTGAGAAGGCCCTGTAAGTGTGTACTTACAGGGCATTGTTGTGGATTTCAACAATCAGGTGATGTTTAACAAGTAATTTCTACTGTCAACGGCTCCAACATGCCGTCAGCTCCTCGAGCGAATGTACCGTAGGCTCCTGAGATAAAGCCTTCAGCTACCTAACAGCCAACAAGAGCCACATTTCGCTGCCAGCATCGACTCATTTGTGGCAAATGGCTGCAACCTTGTTTCACTTGAATCCGCAACCGACATGTCCGTCATGTTTCTCCAGCCTGGAGAACCGGGTTTGCGTTACATGTGTTCTATGGCCATTCATTACTTTTTTCCTCCCGATTTGGTTGTTTAATTATATTCTGGTATTGCGCCACAGCATGTAGGGCAGCAGCTCCCCCGTTCCTTTCACTCTGCCTGACCACATTAATCTTAGTGACACAGTAATTTTATTTTCTCCCTAAAGTTGATGTTTTCCTCTAAATGACATTGGCGGTTAACTGTCGTTTTTGGTGGGATTCAAGCTGACGGGTTGAAGTGTTATTTGACGATTGATCGTCAGAGTAATCTCACATTTTCTTTTGCTTGTTTCCGAAGCGTGGAGCTGCTCAGACGGAGCCTCCTTATCAGGCTCTCCTCGGAGCACAAATCAAATCTGGGAAAGGGTGATCGTCGGAGAACACGTACTAACTTAGAAAACAATTTCCTCACTGTCAGGCTTGAGTGAAAAGTTGTGAATATTGTCAGAATCGTAGGGCCTGAAAGTGCACTTAACACAGCCATTTATATGCCCCCCTGTCTGTCTCGGCTCATGTTTTGCAAAAAGAAAAGGGAAATCTAAAGATACTGTGTGAACTCTAGCTGGAGTTTTATCAAGAGCTGTATAGGCAGGCATTTCTAAAGTTCTGCTTAATGTTATAGAAAACATAAAGAAGGCATTTTATTGATAAAGGCAGTGCAGCATATTTCAATATGAATCTGATTTTCATCATTGAGATCTATGTCCTCCATCAAAGCGTTAGAATTCAGTCTATACGAGCTGGTCATTTTAATGATTCATATCTGCTATCACGTTATTGATCTTTGTCCTGTCAATCTTCTTTTATACCCTGAATATCAGCAACTGTTGCCCTGGACACACTCAGTGGTGTGCCTTTTATTCTGAAGTGTCACATGAAATGTTACTTTTCTGCTACGTGTGTGTTCTGCTACACTGAATTTTTGGCAAACGATTATTTATTTTTTGCACCGGTCCATCAATAAAAAGCAAGAAAAGGTAAGAAAGCACGAAAATTATCATTTAAAAATGGGTCCAAGCTCATTTTTCAAATTGACATGTCAATGAAGCCACAATTGACCTGGATTTCAGAGGGTTTCCTCATCCACACGGTAATTCAATTAGCGTGAGACAATTCGCAGCTGAGCTGATCAATGGGATGGAATGAGGGAGGATGGAGAGACGGGTTTGATTGAAAAAGATTACACGCTGGCCACTGAAGCGGTGACCTTTGAAGTTCTAAAGAGATACAGGTGAGGAAGAGAAAGCAAGAGCAGGATGCTAATCAGCCCCGGGCCAAGTGTCTGTATGCAAGCTATTGTGATCAATGTGTGGCTGTGCAATTTGCCTGTGTAGGAGGCCCTGAAACACCCAAGCTAAAGGTTTACTGTGCAGGTTTAGAGAACATTTCTGTATTCATCACACACTTTGGTAGCTAAGACAGGCAAAATGAGTCGGGGAGTTTATTACATGCTGCAGTTCACTGATACACAGAGCAAGCTCTCTGCCCCCAGGACACATTGAATGTTATTATTTCTTCCAGAGCTGAGTTTTCACTTCATGGATCACACGTCTTTTTCTGTGGGTGTACAGGCAGAAGCTCTTAAGCTTGTGACAATATCCTAATGTCCCTTGGAGGGGGAAGAAGCGATCATATAAAGTGGAAATATACATCACAGAATCATCAGTCAGCTGATTTAATTTTTCAGGCTGCTACATATACATTTAAAGCCCTGGAGTAGACCGAGTTTTGAAGTTTTGGTAAGTAGACCACTCAACGAGCCAGCCTCCTCGAGCCTTCTCGGGTATGTTTATGTGTCTTCTTCAAAACTGAAAAGAAAAGACCCAGGAACATTTCATTGATCCCTATGAATAAGGCATTATATGTATTAATGACCAGGCCGTGACGTAGCTTTGATTGTGTGTGTGTGTGTGTGTGTGTGTGTGTGTGTGTGTGATTGCGTGTGTGTGTGTGTGTGTGTGTGTGTGTGTGTGTGTGTGTGTGTGTGTGTTTGTATTCATAATGATGACTTAACTTACGACCTCACACTGTAGAAAACGCAGGGGCCCTGGGACAATAAAACATTTTATGCATTGGTAAATTACCCTCAATTGACTTTGTGCAACAGTAGGCTCTTCCTCTGAGTCAGCTTCTCATCAAAGACTCATTAACAGCCCTTTTTTTCCCTCTTTGTATCCGACTGGACAAACTTCAGTTGTATGGATTCATATATTATGAGTCTACACGGTTTATGATCACCAGTGTGTAAATTAGCTTATGGCGCCGAGAGGAAGAAATATTAAACCGTAACTCAATACATCTGATGTTTTATCACTGTCAGATTGTTTGTAACAGGAAGCAAAAGTTACCTTGTTCTTATTGAAATGACATTAAATAGGATTGATGATCTATTTAATTTTCTGTAGGGTGTAAATGACTTTTTATATTAGGGACAATAGTTTAGTTGATATGAATGTTCTCATTCAGGCCTATTTACTTCTAGTTCATAGGAGTAATATCTGGTTTTACGCTACCTATTGGCAGTATTGAAGTTGTCACGGTATCAGGCACGTTCTTCCAGGATTATTGCACCGAACGTATTTGTAAATTATGTATATGCCTGCGTACCCACAGGGAAGAATCTTGTAGTCCTGGTCATGCATTATGAATATGAGCGACTGTGTGATGCATGAGCACCTGCGTCCTCAGGTAAGGTTAACCCAGCAGCATCCAAAGTCATCTTGCTTTTGTCAACTTGGCAACTCAGGGGAGACCACGACACCGCAGCAAATGCTGAAGGCTTGTTCAGCACATCCAATAGCCGGTAAAGAGCGAAGGATTCTTTCAAATCCTTCCCTTCTGGCAGGTGAGTACACCCCTGGAAGTTTTCCTCCATTTCCCGAATGTCCACCGCATTACATCATCCCTGTCAGAGACCAATACTCCACTCTGTTGTGTCTCGATGTCTTTTTGGAGTTCCCTATTTGCTGGGACTTCATGCTGTTTCATTACATAACCTTTTCAGGAGTTTATCTCCCCGCTGTAAACGTTGTCAAGTTCAAGGTCAGTATCGTCCTTTTAAGTCTTTCCCTGGGGGTCACAACGAGCAAACAGGTCATCCCTGCTGGCTATGAGAAAGAAAGGGAGAAAGACAGGAATGGTGGGGGATAGTGTGTGCGCAGCTGCCCGCCTGTGTGCCGAGTACAGAACTGATTTAAGGCCCCAGGCCACAGGAAGTGGACTGTTCTACACTCCAGGCACGTCCCTGTAAGCAGCAGCAGAGGAAGCACTATTGCCATTGAGCGGCCTCAACTGCAGACCCCTAAATGAGTCAGTTTTGTCCTGCAGTGGTCAACAGGGCGGTCGGCCACTTACTCAACTTTCCGAGCTCTTAATACGCTCTCCTGCTGCTGCTTTATCTTCTTGGTGTTGCTTCACCTCTTTCGGTCTATTTTGGACCCCTGTACTTGGCAAGATGTCGCCGGTGCACTCCTTTCGGGTTAGGGTTCGGGTAATTTCTTTGCATTTATAGCCCATCGTTACCATTAGTGCTGTCCAAAAATTATGGATTGCTCCCAATATTGACTGTGTGTAATCAGAACATTCCTATTTTTTCTTAACTCTTAATGATGAAAAGCACATATTTGAGCAGGGAAACAGCCCAAAGGGTTTGGTCTTTGACTTAGATGTGTTGAGCTGCTCCAGGATGAGCAGGAAAGTTCCAGCATTAACACAGCTTGGCTCTAAATTCGATTAGATTTAATACCCGCTTGTGGGAAAACAGAACAGAATCGTGATAATTAGACGGTCAGGTCCACATCTTCACCCAGCCTGCGTGTCTCCATCCCGTTATTCAGGAACATGTTGTTGCTCTTGACATTTGGACCATGTTCTGTGCCAAGGGAATTCTGGCGGGAAGCATTTCCATCAATAATGCCTGGTGCTCATCAGAGTTGCTGAAAAATATTTCCATGGAGTTCAGGGCCAGTTTTACCCAAAACTGTGTGACCTAATCAATGGTACTCTACTATTTACTTTTATATCACTTTTATGTTGCATACTGTTGCGATCTGTGTTCTGACAGTTCTGACCGATGCTATTCGGTCTTACTTGGCTTAAAATTCTTTTCATTTGTTTTTACTTTTACTTAATGTTCTTTTCTGCTACCTGGGGTTGATGGAGGAGGCGGGCCGGTATCAGGGATGGTGCGATGGCAGCTCGTGAATTCCGAAAGCTTTATCGGCTCCCTGCAGCCCGCCTGGGCGGCTCACCGCCGCCTCTCATCTCTCTTGTGTGTTGTATGGAATACGGCTCTCCAATCGGGGTCACTGCACAGACAGATAGGAAAGCGTATCCCTTCATAACTGGAGGCCAAGGGTTCGTTCTTTAAAAAAACAGCAGCAGATGGCAGGGCTGAACATTTGCTGACGGGCAAACGGCGACACCCTCTCATCGGAACATCAAGAAAGGAAAGGCTTTTGTAAACTAAATCTATAGATACATTTCCCAGATGTAACGAGGCTTTGGGCCTCCTGCATTTATGTTGTGGTCGTTGGCATTTGCATTTAACCACGCAGCAAAGGTTTAAGCCTGAAACGTTGACCTCTGAATACTTACACCTATTTATGCCAGTCTGTCTTAAAATGATCCAAACAGGAAAGATGGGATGTCTTAAGGTTGGACTTTGTTAGCACTTTCTAAACCTCTGACACTCAGCATTTCAGCGGCTGACACGATACTTCAAATGTTGATGATGATCCATAGCCTCAAGGCTAGCATCAGTGCTAATGTGTGCCTGTCAGATGCAATATATTGTCAGTGGGTCCCCTCTGAGGACACGAGCGAATCCTAAATTCGGCATGGTAGACAGCTGTTATTGCAAGTATATTTCTCCCTGAAAATGCATTGCATATGTTGGACTGCTGGGATGTTGAACCGCCCTATAATGCGCAAATAAATCACAGCCTTCCTAACGCATCACCTAAGCTGCAGCAGCAAAGCATTTGTCTCTCTCGTCCTCGTGCTCGTCCTTTCCCTGTCCCTATAGGGATTGATGGTCATGCCAATGTATAAAGAGGAAAATCCATATCACTCTCTTACCCTTTCCATGTCACATTGATTTCATGCTAAAATATGAATCTACATGTGTGTACTGATATAGTGCAGTACATCTGTAAGCGTAAATCATTCTAAAGTTACTTTCTCTCCGCACCTCCGTCAGAGGAAATTGTAAAGAAAGCATTGATAAAGTGCAGTTGCAAAGTTTTCTTTTATGGTGGTGCATTTTCAGCCTTTATCTGTTAGAATCACTGGAGATACAGCATACATGGTGAGAAAAGGGAGATGACTGCAAACAGGATTTAAATGGGAGGTCAGTCAGCTTTCTTCAATCCTGAGAAGCCTTTTCAGAAGTAAGGTCAAAAGTTCAATCTTGGTTTCATGAAAACAAAGAATTGTGTTTCTCCCAGTCTGATAAAGAAGAGAGGCTTCTATTTGTCCACTCTGAAGGTTGGAGTGCTGCGGTGGCGCTTGATCTTCTGTATCTTTGTCTCACCTACATACAGAATCTCTGAAACTCAGCTGGGGTGACCATTTGGTTCTTGACTGTGACTCTTATGGAAGCCGTTTTCCCCAGATTGCACAGTTTGGTTAAAGACACCATGTCCTGGCTCTTCCAAAAGTCTTCTATTTCAGGACGATGGAGGCCACAGTGCCCCAGGTCACTGCCTTAATGTAATCCTGTCTGAGCTCTGGAGGTAGTACAGCTGTATTACGCTAACACGGAAAGAGGTATGCAAAATACATCTTTTAAATAAAACTATAAAGAGGCTTCGGACATCTTATAGGATGTGGGTGATGATAAAAGACAGGACAGGTTCCGAGCACACAGAGTTTAACTGGAGTTGAGGTTGCACCCTCAGCATGGTGCCTGTTCAAATACTTGTATAAGGTTTTATTTCATGTATTTTAATACTGACTCACAAAGCTTATTCATGATGTTGCCTTCATTGGTCTGTTTTGGATTTACATCTGAGCCATGCCCTTTTTCAGATCGTAGCAACGGATTTTAAAACATCCATTTTTAGCAGTGTATTGTTTGGTCTAGTTTACAAATCCTGCTACCGGCAAGACTTTGCTTTGGTGTTTCACCTGCAGTTCTAGACTCTTTTATATGTCTTTTTAAATCTGTCATTGATTCAGTCTTTTAGGACCTTTTGGACCGCATGGGAGCCTCAGGTTGCTGCACAATACCTTTCTTGTTCTGTACCCGAATGCACAAGTGAATCTGATTTGCGCATAAGCTTTTGAAGCTTTGCTGGTGTTTCTTCCAGTCTGAGTGTCAAGATGGTTTTTCTGGAATGAAAACAAATATCTAAATTCTATAAAAACATGAGTTCTAAAGGTCATCAAATCCTTTTCCAGTTTGTTTATATGTGTAAATATGATGGCACAAACTGGATTTATTAGTTCTTTTCCTGTCCTGTTGTGACAGGAAATAGAATCTCAACTTTGGGTTTATTCACCAGTCTCAACCTTTAAGCCAGAGAAGAATGGAAAAATGGAGCAGGAGGTGAAAAGAGTAAGGGGAAATGAGATGGCGTGCAAGCTGAGGGAACAATATCCTTTCTGCTAAAGCTACACTTATGCAGCAGTATGAAAGATGCCCCATTATTATTTATGAACAACCCTCAACTATTCATTTCATATAACTTATTATTCTCTACCTATTATAATTCTTCTTAAAATGATGCATAGATTGAATGATATCTGCACCTATTGACTTATTTAAGTGAAATACAGTGGGCTGTAGGGGTGTATTAAGGAAGTTATGCCCCATTAGAACCACCTGCAGCAGTCTTTTCACTACGTTCTAGATAAAGAGCTCCGCACCAGCTGCCTCTCACCAACACCGGTACCATGGCAGCTGGTGTAAACACAGACAAGGACCCACAACTTTATTTATTGATCAAAAAACGCAGTTTATCTGAGTTTCAATTGAAGCTGAGAGCAGAGGAGCAAACCAGCAGTCAGGATCCTCTCTGCATCACATGGAGATTTAAGAATAGGAATTGCCCTTCAGTTGCGCTTTAATCACCGTGCAGCTGGAAGGACCAAAACAAGGTCTCTGGAGGGTCAGGAGTTTAAAATTACCCCATAGAATGAGATTACAATCAGGTATGAAGAGCAGGACATGGGGGAGCACCACAACTCTGCAGCAGCAAAGAACAAGAATATAAAAACTAAAACTAGAGAGACAAAGACCTGACTACTTGCCTGTGTACACTGGATAACTTTGCCCCATATAAAAAAGCTTTTCATATCCTCTTTCTTAAAAGTCTTTACAGGTATGAACTCTTGTTCAATGTGAATGCACAGACACATAGTTCAGCATATTTAATAACCACGCAGCTCAATATTCTCACAGGTCAGGCTCTAAATATGCTGCTGGTAATTTACCAGAATAATTGGTCAGAATTGTTTCTGATTGCTCTATAGGGAGGATTAATGAACTAAAGAGTTTTAAATTAAAACGGTGACATGACAACAATGCTCATCTTAAAATGACATTTACTTTAACATTTAAAGGGGGAAATGCCTCACAGTGTTGCACGCCTGGTTTGAATGCTAATGAGTCTCAGAAGCTGCTCCAAAATTGCAAGATTTTTCTGAGGTTTCTTTAAATAGCATGTATTTTATTGTCAGGAGGCAGAACAAATGTCGGCATTGTGGCGTTTGTGAGTTGCTCCAGGGAGCCCCTGTAGGAGCCTTCTGCTACGTTACCCCGTGACCTCACCTTCATCACCTGCTGTTACTCAGGTCTCTCTTCCTGCTCTTTCCCTTTGCAGGTGTCCATTTGCAACAGAGTGTGTGTGGCGTGAACAGGCCTGTGCACGAGTCGCTATCACCTTTGAGATGAGTAGCAGGTGAATCCCACGACCACTGAGAGCAGACAGTCTCCTGTTGCACCATGGATTAGAGTCCCACAGCCCAGAAGACCAAAGGTAGGACGTGATGTTTAAGCCCTCCCACTCACCTACTCTCTTCAATGAGAGCATGAAGTGAGGAACACAACTCTCTCTGCAACTGTTTAGCAAACTGTAGTAATAGTAGTAGTAATAGCAGTAATAGAGTTATTACACTACTACTACTATTAGTCATAGTAGTAACTGAGTAGTTACACTTCATCCACCCATAACGGATAAACTTGTATCAATGTGTAGGTAGTTTAGTCAGTCATAGTCCTACAGATTATTTATATTTGCCACTTAAAATATGTTTGGGAGCATCCACAACAATCCTCAGAGGTATAGCTGTTGACTACAAATTTAGCAAAGTTACAGAAAAACAGATAATGGTAGAGTCCAAGTTCCATGGAGCCTTTGACACAACATCAGCAACGAACTCTTTCTTTGGCTAAATGGGTTGTTAGAATTGAATGCCTGGTGTAAAAAAAGCAGGCTTTTGTAACAGTTTCATTTCATATAGACCATTTTGAATAAGAGTGCAATTCATCACCACGTAGCATTTTATTGCGCATTTCTCTGGCAACAAAGCTGCCTATTACAGCCGTAACTCTGAAATGTTGTCTGAAAGTGGATTTTCCTCTTGAAATTTCTTCACCTCAGAGGATCTTTGTAAAACAGAACATAAAGATTATATCTTCTGTTCTTTTTTTTACTAGTAAACTGGTTGGTCACCTCATAATAAGAATGAGAATTTTATTTTAATGATGCTTTTCCTTCTTTCTTGATTAGAGTTCCTGTTAATATTTCTGTAATAGAAGTGACGGGAACAATGCAGCCATCAAGCTTGTTGCTGACAATTATATTTGTATTTAAAGATGCATTCAGTTACCCTCATTATTTTGCATCATGTCTTTTTATTGCAGGAATATCTTTAGATAGTATAAAGGTGCATCCTTGGAGTCTTTGTTAAATATTGGGATTTGCTGTGTATTTAAATGTCAGACATGTTGTTGGAGAGTCTTTCCTTCAGTGGCCACCTGCTGTGCTCAGAGTCGGGTTTCCAAAATCATCACAGGGGGTTTATGGGTAAATATTGAGGATCTTATCCATCAACAGAAATTCTCAGCATGTGTTTTAGGGTGGTTAAAAACAAGGCAGGGTGGCAGAATACAGATTTTCATGTTGAATGTTTTAATTTTTGTGGAATATTTCTTTAAACTCGCACACAGACACACTCGCACACACAAACACACACCTACCTCAGGAAACTCTTTTAACCTATCTCTTATTTGTTGGCAGATCGCAATAGATCTATTTTAAATTCTTGTTCAGGCCTGCACACTGCTTAGCACATTGTTTTAAGCTGAGCAGAGCTCCAGCTCAATGTGTGCTGTAGAGACACTTTCTCAGAGGCTGTTGTGCGCTGCGAAATCTCAAACTGACTGAAATAATCATTTCACCGACTTTGGCTCAAGGAAACAGTTCGGGGAGATTTTGATTGCCCACATGTGCAATCTTGCATGAGATGCAAGAATTCTATATCGCTTTGGTGCAGATGGTGTTTTACGGCCCCTCAGTCTGTGTCAATGTTACCACTGGGTGAAATCTTTAGCTATGCCTGAACAGAACTGCAGAACATTCATGGTCTGCCATGCTCAGAATCTTTTTGGTGCATCCTGGGTGCCTGTTGAAAAATGCCTTGTTACCTGTTTAGAGACTTGTTGCATGTCTGAAATGTTTTCTAGACTAAGTCAAATGTGCTTTTAGAGTGTGGGTAGCCTGAGATTTGTGTTTGTGCATACATTTGTGATTGCGGCCTGCTGCTGCTGCCCGCGTTGCCTCTGGGCTACCTGGCTTTTTTTCTGGCTGTTCCTGAGAAGCAGAGATAAGGCCCAATGATGTTTGCCTGCTCCCTAGAAGATTACTGAGGTGGTCAGGCAGAAGAACTCTGGCAGAGAGTTACAATGTTCAGTAGGCCAATTAGAAGCTGTTTGTGGGATGCCTGAACTGACTGCAGCGCTGGTCCAGCCTGAACGCCATCGGGCTGCTTTAGACATCCTGTCGGTGGGCTGGATGGTTTTCGCTTGTTTGCTTTGAAACCTTGAAAAGTAGTGATGATATCAGTGGTTAATATGAATACCGTAGGCTGTAGTTACTTAATAACTTAACTGTCGATGACAAATTCAGGTTGTAATGTGATCAGGAGAGAGAGATAAAACACTGATTTCCTGACTCGCTCGACTAACAGGAAAAGGTAAAGGTAGGTACAGGTAAAAAGCAGCAATTTTGATGGGAATAACAATAAAAGTGTATTTTAGTTACCAGGACTATAAATTGTCTTTAATGGAAGAAAGCCAGGAAATATTTATAGGAGTTGTGTTCACATTAAAATAAAGCAAAAGAAAGATTTTTGGTTATTTGGAAAATCCTTTTATAAGTAGGAATTGAAAAGGAGCAGCAAGAATAAAAGGATTTATGTATGTTTGTGCATGCTTGTGTCTTTTGTGTCTGTGTATCTTGAGAGCTCCAAGCTGTGAATGCAGCGTGGAACTGTCTAATTATGGCTTCTCTTGATTCTTTCCCAGGCCTGACGGACAAAAAAATGACTACTCTTGGTATTTGATTCACATGGCCAGTGTAGGGGTTAAAAAGAGACAAAGGAGCTAAAATGGAGCCTGCTGGTTTGTAATCAGGCCAGTTTCATGTAGTTCAGATCTTTGCACCTCTGCACAGATGCATATTTTATTCAGAGTGGTATGACCAACCTGGCTCATGTTTCACATCTATATTAATGTACATCTATATGCCCTTTGTACTGTAGATGCGGCTTTTGTCAGATTTAAGCTGTCTATTATAAAGATTTTTTTTTTTTTGCCATTGTTGCCTAAATGAGAAATGTAAATTGCTCCCACCATGTGGACCACATTGTGTGTCTATACACTGTCCAGCTTTGCTACAGAGCAAACTATAGAGAGGGCAGACAGATGGACGGACTGACGGACAGACAGGCAGGCAGGCAGGCAGGCAGACAGACAGACAGGCAGGCAGACAGTAAGTCATGCAGGCAGGTAGGCAGACAGCAGGAGGAGAGGACAGGGGATAATACATGATTCAAACCCAGTAATTCCCGGCTCTGCAGCACCTATTGAATAGGGGAGAGTGTAGAAGAGCTAAGAGGAGCAGAGGAGAAGAGGAGCTTTTTAAAGGTGAGGTGCAGCTTATGGCATTGGATCCGTATAAAGTATATCGTGGACATGCCTGCAGAGCAGCATTACAAGCTCTCAGATCATGTGTTTGTTTAAATAATTTTTTTATTCTGTAGTATAAATTCATGAATGATGATTCTTTTTTTTAGCTAGAATAAAGCCCCAAACTATACTGATTATGTTTTAGAAGAACACAATCCATAAAGCTGCCACTTATAGAACTGCTTTTTGAATGTGCACCATGTTTTCTAGTGTAGAAATGATTTACATTTTGGCCCTGCAGCACAAAGTGCTCGATTTCTGTTCTGGAGTCGCTAGATATACATTATTTTGTTGTGAGAACACACAATCTGTCAAAGTGCAATGAATAAACTAGGAGAACATTAGGGGTGGAGGAGTTGAAATTATTCATAAAGAGAGAGGAGCTCAGTTGAGGATGGGGAGCAGTGGCGACCAGAGAGCCATGATCAGTTTGGGACTCAGGTTGGGTTGGGTAGAAGGCATGTGTTGAGGATTAACTGTAGTTCCTGGTGGAGGAGAGAGGATCCAGCTGGCTCTAGTGGTGCGTGGTGAGCGGTGGTATTGTTTTTGCTTTTGTTGAGTTATCTAATCCCATCACAATCTGGAAGGACCACTGGTCACAGTTGGACAAAAACGACCTGCTGTCGCTGGATGTGCTGACTGATTGATAGAACCACTTTGCCTCTCGAATCTGATAAGAGAACAGTGAAGGTTGTAGCTGGATTGTGACAGTCAGATGGCACCGAGACCACAATCTTGACAGGCATCCCTCCAGCCTTTGGGACCATTTGTAATAACTGCCTCAATGTAGCTGATGCAAATGGGCCCTGACATTAGATGTATGTCAAAAAATGTTAGATGTCACTTTAAGTACGGACGTTAAAAGTCAGAGCAGAGGACTATACCAGTCCTGGAGGGCCGTAGCCCAGCCTGGTATTCTGCCCTACCAGGTAGAATGGAAGTGTTTTCTGTCTGGTAAAACAGAAAACATGGCTACAGTCCGTGAGGACTGGATTTTGGCACCTGTGTCCTAGAGGAAGACTGGGCATGCTCTGGTGTGGGCAATATTAGCACGCACGTGATAGTTTTAAACTTGATTTATAGCCAAAGTTACCGTGTCTGTGCACAGAGCAATCAGGGCTTGATAGTGGTAATAGCAGCAATATATTACCACAGACATGGTGAATCAGGAAATCATTCACAAGTAGAAAAAGAATTATGCTCAAGGTAAAGTTAGTCCAAGTTCTTGGAAAGTGTGCTTTGGCATTTCTAATTTTTATGCAAACATGGAGTTTTAGTCTGGTGTGAGTATCAGGACTGAGCTGGGTGCATCCAGAAGAGTTGGAGGCTTTGTTGCGGCCTGTTTATGCCTTAAAATAAGGCTGTTCAATCTGGAACAGGAGCTGCACGGCTGATTCCTCTGCTCTCACTATCACACACACACACACTCACATACACACACACACGTATATATTTTAAAAATCTATCTCTCTAAATTAGCATTTTTAAAATGGAAATATGTATGTTTAAACTCTGACCTTCAGGTCTTGACAACATTTTGGATGAATATATTTCTGTGAAAAGGTTCACATCATGGTCGTCCATTTCTCCACAAAAGGCCATTGTTCAGCCTTTGACTCCCACTTTCCCCCATCCTTCCTTTTGTTTGCCCATATTGGAGCAGGCTTGTGCTGCACATCCTCTGGAAAATGAAGCCATTATTTAACGCACTGTTTCCCCTGAAACTCTTTGTCTCTGTAAAGTTTTGTTGCTGTTGTTCCTCTGACTTTGAGACGTTCTTTCATTAAACTAAACTGGAAAACAGGGCACCATCTGCATATTGTTATTTGGGGTGGTTCCAGTCATCGCTTCTCTTAGTGGATGCATCATAAACAGGATGCCATTGACTTGTCTCGGCTGGACGGTTTATTCTGTCTAAACAAAGGGAATTTCTCCTCTTACAAATATCTTGAAGAAAGTGTGATTAACCAAAACATCTATAAACTAAGGACCTTGGATGTTCAAACTTATAATAATATACACAATTTCCACTCTGGTAGTCTCCGTACTCTAAATCAAAGAACACATTTGTATTCAACCTTGTCGCTGTTCCCACTGCAGAGATTTGAGAGCTGGGAGAAATGAGCACCGGCCATGTGTCATATTTTTCTGCTCTCGCTGGGCTTTTAGCTTCCACCGACCCATGAACGGCTTTCTGATGACACCACCGGTACAGAGAATTGGAGTGATCTGTTGAATAACCAGTGTTTGGCCGTGAGTGACGGGTCCTTATCAGACCTCTCACTGGCTGATCAAAGTTGAAAGGGGGTCAGGCAGAATTAAAGAGTAGCTAATTAAAATGTCCTGGGAACATGCCAGCACACATTTAATTTATCACCTCGAGCTCAGTTTGGAGACACTCAAAGGTGGGAGAAACAAGGGAAAAGAATAATCTCACAGGAGGAAGTTCATCTGATAATGGGCTTTTTACCATTCGTTGTAAGAAACGGTCCTGATTTTAAAGGCATGGCAACTGATTTTGGTAGGTGAGGATCGATACCTGAAGTCCACTAAACAGAACCGAGCTCCAGGCAAAAAGAAGCGAAGCATGTAGAACCACCATAAAGAGCACATTCTGTTTTCAGCCTGTTCACACGATGTGTCTCTCCTGTGACCTTGTTCAAATCTCCTGTTTTCACAGCCAGTTTCAGATCTCCGGCTCTGCTCTCGGTGGTGCGTGTTTCCATGAGTAGGGGATGTTTGTACAGCACATCAAGGCTGTTTCTTAGGTGGGATGGAGGCCACACCGAGATCTGCTACGCAAAATCCACCCAGAGGCTAGGATTTTCTCTACGGATGCAGTTGGAGTTTTTGACTTTTTAAAAGCAAACGATCCACTCGCACACAAATATGGGCTAGTGGAGACGTATTGATCATGTATACTTTGTGCTTGGATGGGAAAAAAACATTTTGAGATGAATAAATAAACCTTGAGCTGTCTGATTGTCTAATAATCACGAGGGTTTCATGTATCTGTGCGTTTCTCTTCCACCAGTTTTGATTGTATAGGTGCCTGAGGCCGACAGACCCCGAGAGTGAATCAACCTAATGAGAAGCCAGGCTCCTCGGAGGAAATGATTACCTCAGGAAGAAAGGCATTAGATTGATTGAGCGACTGTGTCCCTGAACGGCACTGGCAAAAACCAGCCGCACCTCCTTTTCCAAAGTGTCAATCTCGCGTCAGCTTGAAAGGATATGTGTGTTCTACCACCGCAGCTGTAGAAAACACACGCTTATTGCTTATTTCTCGGGTCTTCCAAGGCATGTGGTGATCATTGAAAAAGCAAAATCTGCTGTCTTTATTTCAGGTTTGCTTAATTATTTGCAATATAGAGGTGGTATAAATTGAAAACATCTAATGCTTGATAATTAAATGACTGAGATTAATGACGCACTAAAGAATGGCTGAGGTCTTCTGTTACTGTTGTGTGTGTTGAGTGGCTTCAAAAACTATTACCGTATTTTCACAACCATAAGGCGCACTGTAATAAAAGGTGAAGTCTCAGTTATGGGTGCTATATCTTTATTTAAAACATACGTAAGGCACACCGTATTATTAGACGCATGCTAAAAAATACAGTAAAAAATGGCACCGGAAGTAAAACAGTGAGTTTCAACACATTTATTGAACAAAATATTCATTCTTCCGCCACAAAACCATCAAAGTTTTCATCTTCTGTATCTGAATTAAACAGCTGCGCTATTTAATGTCCCACATCCCGAATTCCTCTTCTTCATCATCTGAATCAGACTCACCGAGCGGTTCCGCTTCAGCGTTGATGCCGCCTTTTGTGAAAGCTCTTACAATACATGAAGACGGTATCATAGCCCATGCGTCTACAATCCACCCGCATATGGTGGCATAACTTGCCCGCCGCTGCCTCATAGATGTGGCTGGGCGGGGTTATCTTGTCGCGGCAGTAGGTGCGGAAGATGGCCACCCTCTCCGGGTTATCCGCGGGCAGCCGCTGCGCAACAGTTGTCCTGGCGCGTATGGAGAGATGCCGCCTCCTTATGAAGCAAAAACACCAAGACGGACCTCCTTGAAAGTGCTCAATGTGCATTTCTTCAGCAATTGCTTTGGCCTTTTGTCGAATGGTGAGAGTAGAGACGCCCCTTCCGGTTGTTCTCTGTTCCACAACCTACTGTTCTACTCGGTCTTCCAGCTCGGGCCACCTTGCTTTGTTCCCATGGAAACTCAGCTTCGTTTCCCTCACTTTCTTGTTTCCTCCACTTTCTGACCATGGACTCATTTACATTAAAATGTCTTGCAGCTGCTCGATTACTATTTTCAGCCGCATATCCGATGGCCTGTAGTTTAAAGTAAGCCTCATATGTGTGTCGCTTAACCGGCGCCATTTTAGGGGATCCTTACACATAGGTGTGCTGCTAATCGATGGGCGGAGCGTTTACCATAGTGCACCTACAAAAGGCACACAGCAGATTTTAGAACTCAGTCCACATACAAGGCGCACCATATTATAAGGCGCACCTTCGATTTTTGAGAAAATCTCAGTGTTTTAGGTGCGCCTTATAGTCGTGAAAATACGGTATACAGGTTTAGTTTCATCTAAATCTTGTGGAGACTAGAAATAGTTGTAATTGCATGGCCGGTTCAGCCTAAAGTAACCATGGACACAGCTGCAGTAACCTTTTTTTTCTCTTTGTACACATAAATGTTAATTAATTAAACATGTTAATTATTTATTTTGATGTATACAAGGAGGAGCGGTAGGCTTGTGTTTGCCAGGGTTGACATCACAAGGGGAAGGGGTCTAATAATTGTTAGCCACATCATCTCCCACCTCCCTAATCAGCACTTTCTTACTATATGAGTCTTTCTTACTAGAGTCTGACAACGGAGGTGTGGGTGCTGTTCACACACTAAAAACCTTCAGGAAGTGTTCAGCCAGGGCCCAGCAGAGCTCTTAGTGGGGGATTGTGATCAGTGTAGCTTTGGGGTAAATTGTCTGAACGTGACAAGAATGGCACAGACGCGCTGTACCTGAGTGTTGCACCTCTTATAGAGCCTGAGAAGAACATAATGCCTTCAGAGCAGAGCTGCTGTCAGCCTTAACTAGATAATGGCCAGCCGTGGTGATAAAACTACCTGCTGTGACTGTGTGTCCTTTTTGACGATGAGCCAGAATAGATGTCCTGGTGGTGATCTTATTCTTCTGCTTTTGGAGAGAAACCTTAGAAAAGATAATTGGAGGAAGCAGAGGAACATATGGATGGCATTGAGCCAAGAGAGGATAATTAATTTAATGAAATGAAGGTGCAGAGTGTGAATGAAGTCATCTTCCTGAGTGGACTTCTTTTAGTTCAAGGCAGTAATGTTTTACGAAGCCCTGATGCAGCAACTATACACAACTGTTTCTGGGGAGAACAATGGTTTGATGACTGGCTCAGCACCTGGATTATGCAAAAATATCTTCTTTTGTACTTATTTCTGTTCCAGATTCTCAGTTGGGCTGCAGATTAAGCTCTGGGTTGGCTCCATGGGGAGGGCAGAGCTGAGGCCAAGGCTCAACTCAAGGATTTAAAAAAAAGTTCTTCCTCTTCTTTTTTTTATGATTCAGCTTTGTACACATCTCTCCTCTCTAGTGATGCATTAAAAAGCAAATATAATGAAAATTGTTGCTGCAGGCACATTTTGGTTTCAACATTTTTGGCAGAGAACATCATAAAAAGAAATATATCAACAATGAAGAAAATTAAATCTATATTTTATCAAATTAAAACGTGGAAAAGCAAAGTTGAGCTGTTTTAACGATGTGACGTCTAGTTTATGTCTCCCATCTTTACTTCCACAACTGCTTGAGATAAAACTCCTTGATTTCTCCATGGAAATGACTATTTACAAGTCTTTGTACTTTATTTGTTTCCACAATCAAATTATGATCTTCAGATGGTCAGTAGTGAAGCTCTTCTAGGCTACTGATAACTACCTCTTAGAGGATTTTTACTACTGCTGCTATTTACTTGTCTCTTGAGAGATTTTGGCCCATTTTTCCAATGCAGATTGTCCCAGCATCTCCAGATTGCGTGGCTTCTAAGCAGGAACATTCACGTCGAGCACCTGCCACAGATCCTCAGTCGGATTAGGGGTTGGGCTCAGGGCTGGTCACTCCAGGCTCCTGCTGTTGTGCCCTTGTTCTTGCCTTGGGTCAGGATCTGGTTGCAAGTCCCAGTGACAACCCGAGATGAAACTAAGAGCTGATATCTTCAAAGAATCCCCCACGTGTTATTTGTTTTTAAAGGCACCGTCCATCCTATTGAAGCCTCCTGAGCCCAAGGCTACAGACAGGCTTGCAGCAGCATGGTTAACTGTGGGAGCTGTGTTTCATGGGTTGCAGGTGTCTTATCGACATCTCTGACTACTTCACCATTCACAGCTCCAGAAATCTTACTCTTTTGACCACACTCAGGTTCAGTTCTTACAGATTGTATTTCCTTGTTCTTGGCAACTACGCTCCATACAGCTGTTCTATGCACTGTAAACATGCTGGCAGTACACCCCCCCTCCCTCTCCAAATTCTGAGAGCCAATTGGGTAATTAGATATATTTTGAATGCATAAATGCCCTGAGCACAAGATTTTTATGACCAAAGATGAACACAATTTTCTGAATAATTCCCAAGGGGCTGCTAGTTCTGACTCAAACGTATATTTTTTTGTTACTCATAGAAACACGCCAACATATTTCAAACTTCCATCTGCTGCACATTTTGCACCTCATAGATGACAGAAGACTTTTCGCTCCCCTCCAATTCTACAATTGATTGAGTTGATTGAAGATGTGGTGTTGGGGCAGTGAGGTTATTGCGCAAAGCAATTTAATATTTTATTTAATTTTCTGATTAGATTTGAAGTGTTTTCACTTTGCAGCGGAGCCATTGTTTAAAATAACCTTTCTCTTGTTCTGTGCCAGCCAGCATCGGCATAATGTCCTTGAGTGTCTCAGGTGAACAAAGGCAAGTGAGACCTCTCTGATATATTAGTGTTTGCAACTCCAGTTCACTTTCTTGACTCTTGTTGCCTTTCATTGCCTCCTCCTGACTTTTTTTTTGGCTCTTCCAACACATACACAGTGTTCCGTGTTCAAACCCAGCGCTATTTATAGAGAAAACACGTTCCACTGCTTTTCACAGTCACTCAGATGATGAGTGTTATTCTGAGGTCATCAGTACAAATTTAGTTCCCCAGTTTCTTCCCTTGTTTTATGGAGGGCCAAGAGATCAGACTGCTTTCATTCTCTTCTCACCTTTTCTGACCTACAGATTTGAATGTCACAGGAAATATTCATCCTCCACCAATCGATAAGCATGCTTTTTCATTTGGTCACAACATTCCTGTTTACCTGGTTTGACATGTGAAGCCCCAGTTGGGTTGGTTCCTTTTGACCATTTTCGTGTTATTCGATCGTTTCGAAAAATAATGACAATATGAATAAACAATTTGATTCTTTGTGATGTTGCCATATTTGCTGCATTTCTGTTGAGTATTTGCACATGTACAGCCTGCTCTATTATACTATTAATTATACAATTCTAAGGTGCGTTGTGTAGAATTGGACAGGGACTATTCAGATCATGGGTGAGTGTTGTCTGAGTTGTCTCAGCATTATTTAGATTGAAACATTTTCCCTCCTAATGTTTTGTGAACATTGCCTTAAACCCATAGTTTCAAATCGTCAAATTGATTTGGCCGGTTCAATCAAGACCTAATTTAAAAATTGATTCTTTCTGCACCACTCAGGTTGAATCCACATTTGTCATCCATTCCATCTGGGTTATAGTTTGTGCACATCTGACCATTGCACACAAAGACCTCTGTGGAAGGGTGGACCCAATATAATAGGACACGAAAGGTTTACTCAAAGAAAAATCACAACAAACCATTTTTAGCTCTCATAGCTGAGTAGGTTGGACTGATAAAAACAAAAAAAAACAAGGCTGTAGCTGGTGCTGACATTGATGGGCTGAAGCAGGTTTCCTGAAATGATCTTGAGTATGAGGGTCGTGATGATTGCTGAGGTTGTGCCTCTGTCAGATACCTGTTTACTCTTATCTGTTAGAGATGATGACAATGATGGAGGAGCACCACTTGACAGAGCAGTCATGCCTCAGCACTTTAAAGAGCGCAGCCGTCAGTAGACGGTAGCCACTATGCTAACGGCATCCATCCGTGCTTGGTCAGAGTCCTTGTCTTGATCAGAAAGGATGTATAATGTGTGTGAAACCTGCAGCAGGGCTCGAGGAGAATGATTTACAGCTACAGCTGACGGAGTGTAACATATATGGCATTTTGGTGGGATTTTTGCATTACCTTAATGTTGATATATTGGGTGAAAAAAGCTCTGTACAGTCAGGGAGTCCTCATGAATTTTAATGACTTCTCTCCTGTCAGTGCTCGTAGGGTCACTGCCTCTAATGTAATCGCTGAGTAATTTACCATTAAATTTAACCCATAATTTAATTTCTATTTAAGATGTCACTGCGCTCTAATGCTGATTAGGTTTTTGGTAAAGCAAGAACTCTTGAGGAATTTATGTCAATGGTTGTAGCCTATTTCCGTATTTATTTGCTTGTTTTTGTGACATCTAAAACTGTCTGTATTCCAAACCTACCTCCACAGTGCCTCGATGGAAGAGAAAACACATTTAAAGCAAGGTGGCCTTCCATTATTTATGTTCCCTTCACTAAGTTTATGATGTCGTTAGGTGGTTGTGACGCTCTCCCCTGTCTTATTTTATTAGTTCTGGTTCTGTGCTGCATTTTAATGGATTTGTCAAAGATGTTTCCTTTTGGCAATGTAACACAGAGATTATTCTTGAAGCCCTGTAAAACCGAACAGTGGTAGGTATTGCAAGCAGAGATGTAATAAAACAGCATGCAGTTTTTGTCCATTGGGGCTTGTATTGAAGAGTAGGTTAATCAGCATCATGCAAACCCACAAACTGGTATGTGCACATCTGTAGCGTCAAGTTGATAACTATCTGCTTTTTAATTTAAACTTATTCCTTCATTGTGCACCAAAATCCCCCAAATTCTTGTTTTTGGACTGTACTGGGTCTAGCAAATTTTGACTTTGAGCTGATTTTGACCATCAATGCACTCAACACCTCAACAATTCTACTTAACTGGAATATTTGTTTAACTTTTGGTCTGAAGGAGCAAAAACAGTTGCAGCAACAATGCCATCTTGTCAGTTACAATTCATATTTTCATATTCATTGCATCTGCTGTCTGACCCTGCCGTCGGGCATATTTATTTCCGTTGTTACTGAACAAATAAAGGTGATCGTCTCTCAGAGGGTAAAGTCAGCACTTCTACAGGGGCTGTTTGTTAGTTTTGCCTCAGTAATAGTCTAAATGGCCAGAACGGGTGAGACTGCTCTCCGGATATCTAAATGCCAAGAGTGGGCTGTGTTGACTCGGGCAAAATGCCACAGCTCTCTATTAACACTGGGAGTAGAGTCATTCTCTGCTTATCCCCAGTCTTTAATTTCTATTCTAATACCACAGAGGCCAAGAAGGGACTCGGAATTAAAAAGATTTACTGAAATGAAGTAAAAATGGGCCAAGATCGAGCTGTTTTCATAAAAACAAACGAACAAAACGTGCAGGTTGTTGTGCGCTTGTTATTTAATGCGAAATAAGCTACACCAAATCCAGTACATGTTTTGCTGGTCTGCGTGTTTTTCCTCAGAAGAAATGTGCCAGAATAAAAGGATAAACAGTCCTACACACAGAGGAGTGCATGTGCAAAGACACCCACATAAAGTGATAATGTTTTTTTTTGTTTTTTGTTGTGAAGTGTGACTTCAAATGGACACCCCTGAACACTGTGCAACTTGGTTTCCCACACAGCGCGGCCCTGTTCTCTTAGATCATCATTCAACTGTTCTCCCATGTGGTCGCAGCTTGGAAGTAATGCAAAATATCAGTGTATCAAAGAAGAGCAGAGCTAACTGTTGTTATAAGAACATGAGTTCAAAGGGTAAATGTGACTAATCTGTGTACCTCAAGGCTAATTATCCAAGCTATTAGTATTTATCAAAACCATGTGGATTTATAATCTATTGGATATCACTGCATGTACATACTGTATCAGTCACTGTATATTTTAGCACCACCGAATTTCAATGAGATCTTACGACATAATCAGATACAAAGATTTTATTTGCTCTATTCACACGGAATATAGAGTTGGATCATGTGCTGTGTGCAGAATGTAGGAATGAACAGAATATGCAGCAAATGAAACACATTTCATACACACAAACATACATTAACACTCAATGCTGAGCTGCTGTAACACTGGATGTGAAGAACAACATGTACCAAGTTTGAGTTTGCTAAAAGAGGATTCTTATACCAAAACCAAAATTCTCCAGATAAAACATGTCTCAACAGCCACTGAGACTTGGACCAGTTCTGTCTGGTTCCATACTTCCCAAGTCATAAAACAATTGTCACAATCAACGTGTTATCTCTGTTTGAAGAAAAAGGTGCCCCCTGGCAAGAGGGTTGGGGCTTTCTCTGCAGCCGTCGGACACTCTTGGTGTCAGTCTGCACTGCTGGAGCTTACTGCTCTCCTCCTCTCCAGTCAGAGGGATAGAATAATCACTCCTCTCCTTCATCCTCAGGTATTTGCATGCTCACGCTTCGACACAAGTCATTAACACCCCCACTTCCTGCTCTACAAATTACTGTGGAGCCCACAAAGACCCCAACACCATAATCTAACTTACACCTCCCTAGAAATGTAATTAACTGCCTTGGCCACACACCCTTCCGCTATGTATTTTCCTCCCACACATTTGTTTCATTTCCTGATATAGTCGAGGGTCCAGTCCACAAATGCAACATTTGTACAGCTGTTCAACTGCTGCCTGATAGCCGAAGAAGTAAACCCAGAGTGGCACAGACGGCCTGTGTGACTGTAAAAGGCTGAGTATATCATGCGTAAAACCCACATTCAACGTGTTGTACATGTATGTTTGAAGGGCCTTTAAGTAGAAACAATGGTCAGCACTTACTTCTGATAATGATCCTGCAGCTTTGGGGTTGTCTTAGAAAGTTAGTTAGAAAAAGGCTTTATTCCCCATTTAAGACGAGGCTGAACTATTTAGGAGGAATGACAAGACAGAAATGAAGTGAAAGGATGATTATGCACAATGATTGAGAGAGATTTTCTAAGATAACTGCATTTTATTCTTTTTTTTATTCCTCTCAAGTGTTGAGCATCAGTTAGATATGAATAATGTCTTCCATGTTTAAATGAATAATTACATTGCATCCATCACTCAATGCACATACTGGAAATGCTCCCAGACTCATTGCAAATGTTGTTAAAGCAAAAATTGATGCTTAAAAATTACGCTTAAAGCAGCCGCTCTGCTCGTCGGATTCTCTGAGTAGTTTCCTTCGGTGTGCTGAGTGAAGATGGAGAGCGTGTGTGAGGGTTGGAGATGGAGAGGGAGATGCATGGAGTCGGGCAGGTCATTGAAATGTAGACAAGCTCTCAGCCAGATGCCGCAGAAATCAATCCCAGCGTAACAGATGCCAAGATCACTCGGAGCAGGATTGTTTTACCCTTTTGTGCTGCATCGACCCCCCACCCCCCGGGATATTCAAGATGCCTGTCCTCTGTAATGAGTGCAGCCTACAGTAGCACACGTGCGTTTCACAGATGCTTTCTCACCTTGAAATGAGGCCTGCCTTTTATGTGAATTTAGATGGATATAATGAAATTTAGCCTGAAGGAGAGCTGAAAGGAGTTGAGGTGTAAAATCAAAGATGCAGGATCCCTCTTGATGTCAAGGGACACTAATAGTAATAGTATTGAGTATGTTTTTAAGGACTTAGAACTGATCACACTCCAAAAACTCCCACTGATTTTATAATGATGGTGACAATAAGGCAGTTGTCACCTATGCCACCTATTGCAGCCTAACTCTTTATCTAGGACAAATGAGGGTAGTTTCAACAATATTGTTCAGTCCCTGGAGTATAAAAGCAGTAATTCACTTACAGGTTGCAGCACTTTATCAGGTTGAGAAGTCATTAAGTGGCTTTGTTTGTTCAGCTAGCCGTGCTATGAGCCAACAAATTTTTGTGTCGTGCTGTCTTTCAGCCTTGCTGAAGTCCCAGTTAGTCACGTCACCATCGTTTCTATAGGGGTGAATAACACGGTGTTTCTCATTAATGGGTGCTGTCTCCACTGAGTCAGGCAGCTCCAAATATAGAAAATCAATATGTGGCCAAATGAAATAAATATTGCACTATGGAAGCCCACAACAAACAAAAGAACGAGTGGGAAATCCTGGACAACTGGTGCCTTCGTGTGCAAGTACCGGTGATACCAGTGCAGCCCTCACTGTATTACAGTAAATGCATCTTCCTGTTCAATAATAGCTCGCTGTGTGATCATTAGCAGCCAGTCTTGACCCCTAAATTCCAGTTGTAGCTGACTTGTACTTTAAATGAAAATGCTGAATAATGCATGAATTATATCCATTCTATATTGTGACAGTCAAGCTGAGAGATGAGGCCAGACCTGGTTCTTCTTGGACTATGATGTTTGAAGATGATACGGTGGTTTGTGGCAACAACAGGGCACTTGTGGAAGTCTGGCCTGGAGAGGAGGGGCGTGAAGATTACCTGGTGTAAGATGGGGTGCATGTGAGTGAATGAGAGGAACCCAGGCAGAATGGTGACGTTGCAGGGATTAGAGACAAGTGGGGGATTTTAGGTACTTGAGGTCAACAGTCCACAGAGGAGAAGAGATTGTGGAAAAGAGGTGAAGAAACATTTTCAAGCAGGTTGGAGAGGGTGGTGAAAAGTGCCAGCAGGAATGACTGGAACACTTTAGAAGATGGTGATTAGAGCAGAGGTGCTCTTTGGTTTAGAGACAGTGACTCTGAGGAGACAGGAGGTTGAGGTGAAAGTGGCAGAGATGAGGGATGTGGAGTTTCTCCTTTGGGAGGAAGGAGGATGGATAGAATCAGGAGTACAACAGAGGAACAGCACGAGGTACACGGTAGAGGGAAAGAGAGACTGAGATGTTTGGACCTGTCCAGAGCAGGGACAGTCATTATAGTTATAGGAGGATGGAACTGCTAGGCAGGAGACCCGGGCTGTGGTTGGAGGACAGGAAGCCAGTGGGAGTGAGAGAGGACAATACAGAGAATACATAGGTGTGGAGGAAGATGAATGGCTGTGGTGACCCCAGAGGGGAAAATATGAAAAAAAAAAAGTAATAATGTGAATTCCAAGCCAAGATATATTCCAAGATTTTCAATCATTGCCATCCTTCATGTCTTCCTTCCTTCCTTCCTTCCTTCTGTTGAGGTCAAAGATGAAGAGTATTGTCTATATTGAGACATCCTTTTGTTCGTCACTCCAAAGTCCAGTGCTTTAGTGTCTTCTATAAGTCCAACTATAGGCAAGGGTCAAAACATGGACTGGTGGGTAAATTGGCATCTTTGCCCCAGCTCAGCGCTCGTTTCTCCAAATCCCACCGTACCGCCTGTAAGCACAGACACTGTAATTTCTCAATATCTCACTTCATTTTTCCCTCTCTTGTGGACAATACCTCGAGCTCCTTGAGCTCTTTCAGTCCCGGCAGCAATTCTTCTCCAAACTAAAGTGGTCCATCCTCCCTTTGCAGCTTCGGAATTCTCTCACAGTAACACCCTCTCTCAGTATCTTGTATAGACATGCGGAGAGAGAGAAAAACACAGAGAGCGAGAGAGATAATAGTTTAGATGAGCTGTAAATTGCCTTCTGTTTATGAAACAGTCTTACTGTACATCCACAGCTTTGTACAGAGTGATAGTGGCTGTAATTAAAAGCTAGTGGAGCATTCCCAGACTTGCCCTCGGATGTGTTGCCAAATGACAGCCAATTGCTAAGATATTCAGAAAATGCTGCAGATGCATTTTCTCCCCAGTTGGATGAAAGGGAGAATTTTTCCTCTGATTTCCATGTTGACCCAATCTTGGACTTGTTAGTTACCATTGTAACAAAGGCACCTTCTACATCTGGCGTGCGCTCACATGAGCTTGGGTGGTCATTTTTGCAGAAAATTTCTAAAATAAAACTAAAGAAATTATTGTTCAGTTTAGAGGCTGAAACAGGACTTTTTCTAGAATATCAATCATTAAAGACTAAAAGAACACCTTTCCTTCCACATCTTCCAGTTCAGGATGTGTTCCCTCACCAATGACTAGCTCACTTTGCTCTTTATTGATCCTTTTGCCAACCTCCATTGCACATTTAGCCATTTTTATTCCTGTCTATGAGGATGACATCACTGTATTTAAACTGGGCTCCTTAACCCAGTAAAATCAGCTCACGATTGCTGTATGAAGTCTATTCTGAAATTATAAAATATTCTAATTAATAACCATGGAAATGTAATGGATTGATCTGTTTGTGCACAACACATTCATGCCTTAAAGAAAAGGGTGGATAAAAGGAAAGGCGCAAAATTATGTGTGTAATGTTTACACGTGCAGAGTGCTAAAATTCTTTTTCCCTGCACTGGAGGCAAATGTGATCATTAAAATGGAAAGTAAAAACCCAAATCACAGCCGCTTGTCAAGCGCTGATGATGAATCCCCTGCATAGTTCACACACCCTGCATTTATCTCACAGAGGAACAGTGAAAAACATGCTAAGGTATCATTATAATGTGAGGTCCTATTCTCTTCAACGTCCTAGAGCAGCTGCAAATCAAGGACAGGATAACCTCAGAACACTTCTCAAGGAAGCTAATTGAGTACCTTTCTGCGGTGGGGCTTCATTAAATTTTCCTAAGGTGAATATCAAGTATAGAAGTTTCTACACGCGTCCTTGTGTGCAATCCAAAGTTACTCAATATGATGATCCTGAATTTAGACAGGATCACCTTGGTGAGACGACTCCCCAGAGAGGGTGAAAGTTCTTTGTAAATGATATACAGTGCTGGAGAACAGTGCAGGTTAGCAGCACAGCAGTGAAAAACACAAGCAAAACCTGCACACACGTATTGGAAATGGGTCTTTTAAATGGTCTCTGGGAGGGGGCCAGTGAGAAAACATTGAGCACTTTTAAGCTGTGTTTAATGAAAAGTGGAGAAACCTTAATCAACCTTAATCTTGATTAAGAGCCATTGATAATGCAGGAAAGGATTAGCAAATTTAATCCCGAGATGCCGGAAGGTCTTTAATCCTGCCAAGATGAATCAGTGTTTTACCTGTTTAACGCAAGTGAAGATGTTAAAGATGTTAAACTAAGTTGGTGCAACAACAGGAAACTGTATCTCAGGCTGCGAACAAGGCAGGAATCTCCCTCACTGGGATGAATAAGCTATTTGCTTTATTATTTCCCTCAATCATGTGAAGGTGAAGGGCTGAAGTACAATTTTAGCTCTTAAAACTGTTAAAAAAATGAATAAACACAGAGGAGATGTGCAATTACACATGTTTCTGTAATAATATTCAACCCTGGAGTTGCAGTCTCCTTTGCATAGAATCAGTGACTTGAGCTGAAGAATTTATCTTTTTTGTCTCCAGTTTGTTCATTTATGAGCTTACAGAGAGGTACAACACACACACACACACACACACACACACACACACACACACACACACACACACACACACACACACACACTGTGGCTATAAACCAACTTCTTTGTGTGATTTTTATTTTCTGATTAAATTCCCTTTCCTGCATCACCCAATAACAAGCTGGAAAGTGGAATTGTTGGCACTCTCTCTCTCTCTCTCTCTCTCTCTCTCTCTCTCTCTCTCTCTCTCACACACACACCCACACACGCACACACGCACTCTCATACAGACGCACAAACACACACACACCAGGCAAATGTCAAAGCATGCTGGCTGTCTTCTTTTATTTCCCTCCCTCCATACTTCTTCCACTCCCTCATCTTCTTTACATTATACATCTTCCTTGTTATACCTCCTCATATCCGTGTTTCACATCTTTGTCCTTTTACTGTTCCGTGCACGGTCCAGTGGTGCCGCACAGCTGATGCAGCTAATGGTGCCATTGTGGGGAACGCCTGTGACTGGAGCCAGCGTGCAGCAGCTCTGTGCAGCTTGTTATACATAAAGCAGGCTTGAGTCACTTGCAAGACATTCCTGTTATGCTTGAATAGGAAAACCTTACAGAGGGAAATGATGTGTTTTTTGTAGTAATTATGATGGGACGCAATCTATGGAAGCATTACCATTTTGAATCCTAAGGAGTTTTGTTTAATGATGCCAAATATTACATGTGGTGTAGTTGTAAATCTTTGTTAGCTTTGCTCTTTGCTGGATCGACAACTGCTTAGCTCAGCTCTGCCACACACACCCCCCTCCCCCACTGATGTTCCACATCACATCACGTCACATGCAGACGTAGCGTGAAGGTTTAGGAATACTGATTTGCGCTGCTTTATACCTTGATGAGGACCTTTTCATATTTCATCGTTCAGAAAGCTTTTCTACGATTAAGGCTGGAGTTGTTGCTTTTACCACATTATTTGGATAAAATGTGTTAACTTTTGAGATACAAATAGGTCAGTTTTACATTGGCATAATCACAACTTTCATTTTACATTTTAAAATGTCAATGTAACCATTATGGTTTGTAACCTTAAGGTAGAACAATTTAATGATAGATCCAGGTACACTTTATGAGGACATCCATCTTATGTGAAGCACTGTAGTTGGTTAAGTGGTCTTTGGAGTAGTTCTAAAAACATATGCACTTGCCATGATTTTCCTGGAGAGTGACTCTTCTAAAGGATAGACAGCTCTGGAAGAAATCACAAAATTGTAGCCCTAAAATTGTCCCCAAACCAGGTTTTTGCAGGTCTAATGATGATGATCCCTTCATCATCCTTGTGTGTTATCCTTGTGTGTTATACAAACCTGACTGTCTTTCCACCAACCTACTGTGCATGTGAAGAAGGATCTCTTTTGTTCCAGGAAAGGGAAGAATAAGTATTCTGATATTAGTCGCAGAATCTGTCAGTCTGAAAGTCATTGAATTCAGTTAAATGGCAGAATTATAGAGTCCAAATAGGCATTTGTAAGGCTTAACCTTGGGTTCTAGTTTGTTGTTGCGCACATATTCCTCTTCAGATAGAAGAAAATTTCTTCGGAACTGAACAAGCCTCTTGGATGAGAGGTAAAATGTCTTCAAGAAGCCACCTGGGAGTGCAGGGGCCTGAGAGTGATATTCAGATTAGCGATAAACAGATGAACAATAAACACACCGGAGTTTTTGTGATTACATGAGTGAATATAAAAGTGTGTGTGAAATGGTGCAGAAATCACCGTTAATGACAATGGCAGCGTTGGCGCTCTTAGGAGATATTGCCAGTGGTGTAGTGAGCAGAGAAAGAGGACTGGCTGGAGCCAGCGTGCAGCAGCTCTGTGCAGCTTGTTATACATAAAGCAGGCTTGAGTCACTTGCAAGACATTCCTGTTATGCTTGAATAGGAAAACCTTACAGAGGGAAATGATGTGTTTTTTGTAGTAATTATGATGGGACGCAATCTATGGAAGTATTACCATTTTGAATCCTAAGGAGTTTTGTTTAATGATGCCAAATATTACATGTGGTGTAGTTGTAAATCTTTGTTAGCTTTGCTCTTTGCTGGATCGACAACTGCTTAGCTCAGCTCTGCCACACACACCCCCCTCCCCCACTGATGTTCCACATCACATCGTTTCTCTGCAAATTTCATGGCAGAAATCAAAAACCACCATTAAAATTTTGTTTTATAGGCACTGGTCTGCAAATGGAATCTGACAAATCCACCCAAATTGTGACAGGTGAATTTTTATACAGTGAGTTATAGTTTTCTCCGATATTCGAGAGAGCTCGAATGGCTTCATAAATATTCAAGCTTGTGGGTTTAAAGCAGACATGCAGACGTAGCGTGAAGGTTTAGGAATACTGATTTGCGCTGCTTTATACCTTGATGAGGACCTTTTCATATTTCATCGTTCAGAAAGCTTTTCTACGATTAAGGCTGGAGTTGTTGCTTTTACCACATTATTTGGATAAAATGTGTTAACTTTTGAGATACAAATAGGTCAGTTTTACATTGGCATAATCACAACTTTCATTTTACATTTTAAAATGTCAATGTAACCATTATGGTTTGTAACCTTAAGGTAGAACAATTTAATGATAGATCCAGGTACACTTTATGAGGACATCCATCTTATGTGAAGCACTGTAGTTGGTTAAGTGGTCTTTGGAGTAGTTCTAAAAACATATGCACTTGCCATGATTTTCCTGGAGAGTGACTCTTCTAAAGGATAGACAGCTCTGGAAGAAATCACAAAATTGTAGCCCTAAAATTGTCCCCAAACCAGGTTTTTGCAGGTCTAATGATGATGATCCCTTCATCATCCTTGTGTTGACATCGGTTACAGTAAGGGCTTCGTTGGTTTTGGCCCCAGCTCTTCCTGCTGTGTGCAGCATTTGGCTCCAGGCTGGATTTGACTTTTCCAAACGCTAAGCGCTTGGCCACTGGAGATGGGCTTGTATTGTTGGGACTCTGGTAACTGGAAGAAAACAGGAGAGGCAGAAAGCGATCGATAGGAGCCGAGGGAGCAAGTGTGATGTTTGTTTTTTTTCTCCTCTCGCATATGTATTCTGTTAAGTGTGGAAGCTGTATTGTGGCCCTTTGCCCTCACTTTGATCTGTCCCTTCCTGAGAGATTCCAGACAAACAGGCGGTAACCAGCCTGCTAATACGGGGCCAGCTGAGCTGAGCGGAGCTGAGCTGTGTGGGTGCCACCTACACTCTGACTTTATGCTTCAACACCCCCCCCCCCCCCATAGCTTCCACCACTGCCCACTATAATATTTCACTGTTAATACACTTCCTGAATATTTGATCTTATAAGCGAAGAAGATGAAGTGGATTTTTTATGTATAGTAATAATGTTTTATTTTAAATATATTCCCATTTGAAATATGTTTTATGAATATAAGTTTTACAGCCATTAAATATATTCTATTTATATCTTCTTGATTTGATTACTTGCCAAAGGGAAATTCTTCTCTTAGCAGCTGAAATAAAGCTGCTCCTAATATTTTATGAGTTCAATTGGTAAATAATTGTAATCTAATACAGGGTACCCATGGATTTATCACATTTAAAAATTGACTATATGTTTATTTTTTGCTCCAGAACTCAAAGCCCTGATTATCAAATGCTGAGCATCGAGATGGTACTTCAAGGTTGGATGAAATAAAAACTCTTTCCTTTTAAAAATTTAAACTTGACCATATTTGTGTCGCATTGTACTCAAACCAGTAGAGTCCTGATTGTTTTTCCACATACCCCCCCCCCCCCCCCCTTCAGCTCCACTGTCCATGCCTTGATTGCCTTTCAAATAAACACTCATACATTTTGACAGAGCTACTTACGGTAATACTCATGGGCCCTTTGAAGAATGGACAACAAAACAGGTAAACAGGCGTATCCATTTCTTTCTCTTTCTTAGTTGAAGAACCTCCTGACAGCATAATCCCCCAGAAATGAATGAACTTTCTGCTTCTCTGTGTTGATGAAGCTTCCTGTCAGCCCAGCGATGGCACCCCTGACACCACCAACCTTAATCCCCAACAAAGCTGCACCTCAGGGCAGCGTTCATCCCAGGTCTCAGCCTCCGTACCTGTCACACACAACACTAGTGGCTGACTGTTATATATGACTGCTAAACAACAACTGTTGACTGTGTCAGTTTCCTGAGCTGAACAACAGAAGCATAATTCAGAGGAGGAGGACGCCTGCAGGTGGTACCTGTCTCCTGATGGTGAGGACAGAGGAGGTGTGTCTGCAGCCCCCAAACAGGCCTCTGTTCTCTACCTGCAGAGGAAATCAGTAAGACGCTCTGTACTTGCCTGCAGCGTCTGCTCTTTGTTCTCCCACCACCAGGGGAGACGTGCCAAACTTTGAAAATGCTGACTATTACGCTGAGTAACATTTTCTTTTCCCCGGAGCTGCAGCCTGTATCACCAACCTCCAGCCCATTCCAACCATACGCTGTGAGCACTCTACCGTTCACCACTGCATTCAGGCCAAAAGGCATTTTTGCTAAGTTTATGGCACGCCACATGCAATAATAACGCTTCTGATTGTGATATTAAATGAAGGGGAGGCCAGGTGGAAATTCTATAATGATAGATGAAATGTGTTTTAAAACATTTAGAGGGATTTTAGAACAAATTACAAAACACCTGCATCCTGATTAAAATGTTTAAACCCTGCAAATCCACATCCGATGTTTTTGCTTTTTCAAGCTGTTTCTTTGAGCTACAGTAGTCAGACACTTGTTGGGAGTGATTAAAGCGAGCTATTGAACCTTAAAATGTTGCTCGAAGTAAAACCATCTCTCTCAACAGGGCAAGTGGTGTCCCTCTGTCCCAGACTTACCGTCAGTAGACAGTTTATACAGTTTACAAGTTTTCAGTATAGTTTGAGGTAAAATTGAGCACAGAAGGGCATATTTTCATGTTGTATATGGACCAAATATAGAATTAAATAAAACAGTATTCTTGCAGGATACACAATGTTGTCTACAAACAAATAAGCATTTTCCACACCAAATTTGTGTCACCCGACGGAAAAAGGCCACAAAATGGTGTCATATTAATTAAACTATAATTCAATGCCAAATGTTTTTCTTATGAAGGGTTTAAATGCTTTGCAACTTCATTTCCCCTGGTTGTCAAGGCGACATGGGAACATTAATGCAGGATTTCATACAGGATTATCCCTTTTTAGATTTGCTTTTCACCATATTAACAATGCAGAAATCTGGCACATTGTAAGCGTAAGGTCTAATGTGATTTACACTGCCTGGTGTTTCTATTTATGATCGTTGTAAAAACAGGAATAAAAGATAAATATCACAACACAGAGATCAGAGAGCTCTATATATTTTTAGATTCAGTGTTACCTTTTGAACTTCAACAGGAATAGCAAAGAGTGAATTTGATCTATTTAGCTAATGGGGAGAGACGAAGCCAAGCACAAATGGAGAAAATGCTTGTAACACACCTCACCCGTCTCATGAGGACAGCCGCTTGTCCAACAGGACATATACATATTTCATCGTTCAGAAAGCTTTTCTACGATTAAGGCTGGAGTTGTTGCTTTTACCACATTATTTGGATAAAATGTGTTAACTTTTGAGATACAAATAGGTCAGTTTTACATTGGCATAATCACAACTTTCATTTTACATTTTAAAATGTCAATGTAACCATTATGGTTTGTAACCTTAAGGTAGAACAATTTAATGATAGATCCAGGTACACTTTATGAGGACATCCATCTTATGTGAAGCACTGTAGTTGGTTAAGTGGTCTTTGGAGTAGTTCTAAAAACATATGCACTTGCCATGATTTTCCTGGAGAGTGACTCTTCTAAAGGATAGACAGCTCTGGAAGAAATCACAAAATTGTAGCCCTAAAATTGTCCCCAAACCAGGTTTTTGCAGGTCTAATGATGATGATCCCTTCATCATCCTTGTGTGTTATCCTTGTGTGTTATACAAACCTGACTGTCTTTCCACCAACCTACTGTGCATGTGAAGAAGGATCTCTTTTGTTCCAGGAAAGGGAAGAATAAGTATTCTGATATTAGTCGTAGAATCTGTCAGTCTGAAAGTCATTGAATTCAGTTAAATGGCAGAATTATAGAGTCCAAATAGGCATTTGTAAGGCTTAACCTTGGGTTCTAGTTTGTTGTTGCGCACATATTCCTCTTCAGATAGAAGAAAATTTCTTCGGAACTGAACAAGCCTCTTGGATGAGAGGTAAAATGTCTTCAAGAAGCCACCTGGGAGTGCAGGGGCCTGAGAGTGATATTCAGATTAGCGATAAACAGATGAACAATAAACACACCGGAGTTTTTGTGATTACATGAGTGAATATAAAAGTGTGTGTGAAATGGTGCAGAAATCACCATTAATGACAATGGCAGCGTTGGCGCTCTTAGGAGATATTGCCAGTGGTGTAGTGAGCAGAGAAAGAGGACTGGCTGGAGCCAGCGTGCAGCAGCTCTGTGCAGCTTGTTATACATAAAGCAGGCTTGAGTCACTTGCAAGACATTCCTGTTATGCTTGAATAGGAAAACCTTACAGAGGGAAATGATGTGTTTTTTGTAGTAATTATGATGGGACGCAATCTATGGAAGTATTACCATTTTGAATCCTAAGGAGTTTTGTTTAATGATGCCAAATATTACATGTGGTGTAGTTGTAAATCTTTGTTAGCTTTGCTCTTTGCTGGATCGACAACTGCTTAGCTCAGCTCTGCCACACACACCCCCCTCCCCCACTGATGTTCCACATCACATCGTTTCTCTGCAAATTTCATGGCAGAAATCAAAAACCACCATTAAAATTTTGTTTTATAGGCACTGGTCTGCAAATGGAATCTGACAAATCCACCCAAATTGTGACAGGTGAATTTTTATACAGTGAGTTATAGTTTTCTCCGATATTCGAGAGAGCTCGAATGGCTTCATAAATATTCAAGCTTGTGGGTTTAAAGCAGACATGCAGACGTAGCGTGAAGGTTTAGGAATACTGATTTGCGCTGCTTTATACCTTGATGAGGACCTTTTCATATTTCATCGTTCAGAAAGCTTTTCTACGATTAAGGCTGGAGTTGTTGCTTTTACCACATTATTTGGATAAAATGTGTTAACTTTTGAGATACAAATAGGTCAGTTTTACATTGGCATAATCACAACTTTCATTTTACATTTTAAAATGTCAATGTAACCATTATGGTTTGTAACCTTAAGGTAGAACAATTTAATGATAGATCCAGGTACACTTTATGAGGACATCCATCTTATGTGAAGCACTGTAGTTGGTTAAGTGGTCTTTGGAGTAGTTCTAAAAACATATGCACTTGCCATGATTTTCCTGGAGAGTGACTCTTCTAAAGGATAGACAGCTCTGGAAGAAATCACAAAATTGTAGCCCTAAAATTGTCCCCAAACCAGGTTTTTGCAGGTCTAATGATGATGATCCCTTCATCATCCTTGTGTTGACATCGGTTACAGTAAGGGCTGCGTTGGTTTTGGCCCCAGCTCTTCCTGCTGTGTGCAGCATTTGGCTCCAGGCTGGATTTGACTTTTCCAAACGCTAAGCGCTTGGCCACTGGAGATGGGCTTGTATTGTTGGGACTCTGGTAACTGGAAGAAAACAGGAGAGGCAGAAAGCGATCGATAGGAGCCGAGGGAGCAAGTGTGATGTTTTTTTTTTTTTCTCCTCTCGCATATGTATTCTGTTAAGTGTGGAAGCTGTATTGTGGCCCTTTGCCCTCACTTTGATCTGTCCCTTCCTGAGAGATTCCAGACAAACAGGCGGTAACCAGCCTGCTAATACATAATCCTGTATGAAATCCTGCATTAATGTTCCCATGTCGCCTTGACAACCAGGGGAAATGAAGTTGCAAAGCATTTAAACCCTTCATAAGAAAAACATTTGGCATTGAATTATAGTTTAATTAATATGACACCATTTTATGGCCTTTTTCCGTCGGGTGACACAAATTTGGTGTGGAAAATGCTTACCGGTGTTCTCATGTGAGAATTTAGGTTATTGTATTAAACTGACCAGCTATCATGTAAAAACTTTCAGGTCTACGTCTCGTATCCACATTAATGAATTGATGTGACAAAAGCTGTTGGATTCACCTCGACTTACTTCTATAGCCAACAAATCATGTGTATGATGGTTGGTATGAATTGTCTCTGTGTGCTCTTGCTGTTGTTGCGCTGTAAATTTCCCCGTGTGGGACAATAAAGGACCTAAATCTGAATCTGAATCTGAATGACCACACAACACCATATTAGCGCCTCGGGGAGACCTGAGGTTCCTCTTTAGGAGGTAATTTTGTGTACCGGTACATCAGCATTCTCCCCATCAATGCCCTTTGTCCTCTCTCCATCTGCCTCCCATATCACCTTTGTGTACTTTTTTCCCCCCTTACCATCCACTCACACACCATCTCAGCTTCACTCTGAGCATCTTTTCATCATATATGAACCCCTAACCTCTCATCTTTGACCAACCTTCCTTTCACTTTTCAACTTTTCACCCTCCCCGACGGCCACAGACCTGTAACATCCTGATTCATCGGTATGCCAGCAGCATCAATAGATATCAAACATGCGTGTTAAAGACATGTGAAAGATTCACCCTTTAAGCTGCAAGTGATGTTATACAAACCTGACTGTCTTCCCACCAACCTACTGTGCATGTGAAGAAGGATCTCTTTTTTGTTCCAGGAAAGGGAAGAATAAGTATTCTGATATTAGTCGCAGAATCTGTCAGTCTGAAAGTCATTGAATTCAGTTAAATGGCAGAATTATACTGAGTCCAAATAGGCATTTGTAAGGTTTAACCTTGGGTTCTAGTTTGATTGTTGCGCACATATTCCTCTTCAGATAGAATAAAATTTCTTCGGAACTGAACAAGCCTCTTGGATTAGATGGATTAGTAAAATGTCTTCAAGAAGCCACCTGGAAGTCCAGGGGCCTGAGAGTGATATTCAGATTAGCGATAAACAGATGAACAATAAACACACCGGAGTTTTTGTGATTACATGAGTGAATATAAAAGTGTGTGTGAAATGGTGCAGAAATCACCGTTAATGACAATAATGAAAGAGGACTGGCTCATCAATCGCTCTTGGATTGATACATATTTTTGAGCGCGTGTACTTTCCTGATTAGAGCGCAGAGCAGGTTTCAGTCATGAATCCACGCAAGTCTTTGTACATGAGGTCCAGGTGACCTGGTTCAAACTAGAAAAGAGAGTCCTTCAAGACTTCGACAATATCACAATAGAAATGCATTCATAGTCCCAACCAAGGGCAGATTATAATCCACCTTCACAACGCCAAAGATGAGAGGAAGGTTATGATCTTTGTTATCTGTGAGTCAACCGGTTTTAAAGAGTTTTAACCCTGGAATTAAAATATATGTTATTGACTGTGCAAAGGAGCTGACCTTGAAACTATCTTATCTCCAGCCCCACCCACCCCTGCACTCCCTAAAGGCACACACAATGAATTATGTGAAGTCTTCACAGTTTTGTGACAATAAACTATAGAAACCATAGATCACATCCACTCGCATGAACTGGATTACCATAGAAACGATTATGTCATGACCAAAGACTTTGAAGAGGCTGCACAAAGATTATGAGCGTCGCCTCTAGAACCTTCTGCTGCTGTAAACAACACAAACCCTCCATGAGGCACACTTTATTAATCAGAAAATTAATCTTCCTTTGGCTTAAATTGGTTGATAAAGGAGCCACAGCAGAAGCTGGAGATGGAGGATGTGCCTGCCTGTTTCCTGCAGATGTGCATGTGTGTGTTCATGGTTCCGTATGTTTCTGCGTGTTGGAATTCATGAGCGATGAGGCCAGTTACCACGGTAATGACTCCAGCCTCCCGCAAAATTCTTGTTGATCTTGAGGGATGAAGAGTGTTTCAGCAAAATCAGTGGGAGGGAGCGTCAAAGCAAAGTGATATTGTCACAAGGGTGTGACGCATGGCAGGAATGGTGGTCAGGTTATCCACACAAGTAGCAACGCAGCTAATGGTGACGCAATAAGGCTGTGAGTGCAGTGTTGTACCTTGTTGTACATTGTTATTATACACATTGTTATTAATACTGGGGTGATCCCAGAATCAAGCTGGTAAACACAAACACTGCTGTACACAAAAGCAGCAGGTAGATTCTGAGATAACCGGTGTAGATGTAAGACGTGGATTTAAAATTCGACAAGTGTTGGTTGGTTGATTACAGTTGTACAGGTGGGTTAGGCACTAAAAGGTTTGTACCCTTCATAAAGCGTAATAAATGTTCTGCTGCTGAACAGTCCAGTATGGAGACCTTGACTAGGGTTTATAAAAAGAGCTTCCCACGTCCAGCCTCTGTCTATAAGGGAACAGACAGGATTTCTTTTCTGCTTTTAGGCTCTTATTGTTATTTTAAATAAGTTTTTATTAATTTAGATATATTCAGACCAACCAGCTGTCACATTGAAGCCCTATTTATTAATCCTTGGAGGTCTGTAAATCATTTAAATTACCTTCTGTCTATATCCAACATGTAAAACCCAAAAACCTTCCCAAATGAAATTTCTAATGAATAGTTTGTTATTCTGAAATGTGTTTGTGTGATTTTTAACAGTCTTATGCTGCCAATCTTGCATTTGACCACATCCTTGTAAATTATTAAGTCCCTCAGATATTGATCTGTACAATGTAAATGTTAATAATTTATCTATATTTTTATGCTGAGGACAGATGCTGAGTTGTTGCCGAGGCGCAGTTACCCTCTCGGCCGGTCATATCCATTAACCGCCGGCTGTGCGGTGCTACGGAGACGGGTTTAAACCCATGATTGTTTCCAGCCAGGCTACCATGATGGATGACCAGCATGGTTGCTTAATATGTGGCCACCTCAGGAACCGTGTATGTGTGTGTGTCTGTATAAAGGATTGTAGCTGGTTGGGCTGCTTTTCATGTTCAACTAAACCCGTCGGCGGTGCCAAGTTAGTTCATTTTAGTCTGAGTGATGTAGCAGTGAGTTAATGCACCTAAAATGTATCAGAATTATCCACACCTTTTACTCCTCCCAATGGATTTAAAAAAAAAAATCAATACATGTGATTTTTATTCTGTTTCTCATTTAAGCCTGTTATTGGTGGCATAACACGCTGCTCCCTTCGGCTGGTCTTGTGCTGTGGAGGCGATATCAGGCTCTCGTGTATTATTAATGGGATTTGATTTCACCTGCTGACATTAGCTGATGCTAGATTTTCTGGATAATTTCAGGGTATGCTGCAGCTAATGGAGGGTGGAAACAAGCACAGTCAGGGCCAGCGCTGACAGCCATCTACCGCCCTATTTAAGAGGAAGGTTTGTGGCTGTGGGGGTATAGAATGCTTCCAATGAGAAGGAGAAAGAGCCTTTAACAAGTGAATCCTAAAATACTTTGAATCGTCCAAACAATCCTTTTTTTATTTTCATATGCAGCCTTCTTTAACCTTTGTTGACATTTATTGGTAAATTGGTTTTGTGCCTTTAGGCTATGATTGTAATGTTATGTAGACTTTAATTATGTAGTTTCATGTCCGTCAGACTGGTTTGACACCAACCAGCTTTCACTTTTCCCTTGGCTTAAAGGCCTAATTTAAGAAGGTGGTCTGTAAATCATTTCTGCATTTGAAATACACACGGTTGATGCCCAGAGATCAAAGAACGAGACAGATGTGATATTTGAAATAATAATTCGACTGTATTTGGTGTTGGATCCGGGTGGTGGGGGGTGTTTAGTTTTGGTATTGATCGACAAATTTTATTCCCTTCATTTTATTTATTGATTTGATCTTTACTATAAAACATACATGAACAAGAACCTACATCTTCCCTCATCAGTGTTTTTACAACCCCCCCCCCCAAAGGATCTGATTGAAAGGACAGAATGCTGTTACACTGTAAAAGTTCTAAAACAAACTTTAAAGCATGTACAGTATAATCTTAACAAATGATCTGTATTTTAACAGATCCTGAGCTGTTGCTCACAGTTGCCCTCTCGGCCGGTCACATCCATTAACCGCTGGCTGTGCACTGCTACGGAGACGGGTTTAAACCCATGATTGTTTCCAGCCAGGCTACCATGATGGATGACCAGCATGGTCGCTTAATATGTGGCCACCTTAAAGTGTACCTGTGTGTGTGGGTGGGTGGGTGGGTGTCATTTGATTGAATTGTGTTTATGCTTGAATATATATGTAATTTTGAACTACCAATCAAGACCCGTGCATATTAGGCTGATTGGAGGCCCTAAATTGCCCCATGAGTGTGATGGAGAAATGTGTTGAGCGGGCGACCTTTTCCAGGGTGGATTTCCGCCTTTTGCCAGGTGGATTCGCTCCAGCACCTGATGTGACCATGATTAGCAATAAGCAGCCGAGGTCAACAGAAAATGAATAAATGAATGTGAATTAGGACGCTCTCCAAGCCCTTCTCCATAGACAAGAGGGCCATTTCTTTTCCTAAAAATCGAACTCTCACCTTAACGTTGGCTCGGCATATTAACAACACCTCTGAAACATGAAGTTTTAACTGACATTATTATAGTAGAATCAGGCAATTCTGATTAATACTTCACATTAAGTTCTTTTTGTGAGTGATTGTGACTTTAGAGAGAGTAGCAAACGGAAATATGAATGGTGTTCAATAACATAACTTCCCTTCAATTTCCAAAGACTTGGTTTATTGTGTTTTCCAGTGAAAAATGATTTTTCTGTTGAGTTTCTGTTCATTTTGCCGAATATTATTTTGCACACAGCTGAACTGCTGATGAGTCACGAATGAGGCAAAATAAGTTTTTCAGTAAACTCTGCTTCAACAAATTATTTTTGACTGGAAACATGAACAAAGTCCTTGGGTTTGAAGAGAATTGTTTTCTCAAGCAGAAATTATCCATCCATTAAATCGACCAAAAAAATCCACTGGATAAGTCAAACAGTCCATTATCAAACCATGTAAACAACAGGCTAATAGGCTAAAATTGCTAACAAAAGCTGCACTGGCAGCATAGCCTAATTGTAGGCGTACTTCTGCCACCGTGTCCACCGTGGTCTCCACAGATTTGGGCATGTTTGGTCCGACTGGCCAGCATATTTGTAAAAGTTGAGCAAACTATGTTGACTTTTTGACATTTTTCCCCTCAGTCAAAAGAGGCTAATAGCAACCTCGACCAGCACAAGTGCATGTGCCGCTCAAAGCCCCCCTTGTCTTTTTCTGGTGTGTTCTGGCACAAATGATGCCTTGAATAAAACCAAGGTACGGGTAAATATGGGATGTTATACAAGAAAACTGCATATTATTTGAATTACATGCCTTGTCACCACGTCCACCATGAATAATGAAGAAATTGATGATGTTTTGTACCTTTCTGTACACTTTCCATATGGAGCCAGTACAGATGTGGGACATGTGCCAAGGCTACCTTTCAGCCTGACACTGACAGCTGCTGGATCAGAAGAAAAATTTGTTGTGACTCAGGAAGAGATGGATTTTTAAATCAAGTTTCTCTCTCTGCTGCTTTTGTTTGTTGACTGGGAGTTTTGGCGGAGCAGATATTTAGGCTGTAATGCTTCCGGTCTACTTTTCGTTATGCTCCCCCCCCACCTGACTCTTTGTTGCCCTTGGTGTTACACTCTTGTACAACATGATTGAGGGATTATACTCCCCTGGAGCTTTCTGTGGGGGCTGAGTCATTTAGCACATGGGGTGAAAGCCATTACACACACTAGCACAAGGTACACCAACCCATAACCCATACAACCTGCGTGTGTGTGTGTGTGTGTGTGTGTGGGTGTGTGTGTGTGTGTGTGTGTGTGTGTGTGTGTGCGCGTGCGTGCAGGCATACTTTTATAAACAGTGTGTTTGTACATCCTTTTTTATAGTGATGTAATTAGCGTGACCTCAACAGTGGCTTTTACTAAAGCTGTCAATTGATCCAGATTTTCATTAACTGATTACCGTAATGTCCGGACTATAAGCCGCTACTTTTTTCGTACACTTTAAACACTGCGGCTTATTCTACGGTGCGGCTTATTTATGGTTTTTTTTCATGGCACACTATCACAACTATTGTGAATCAGTCCTTTTTACTAACTCTCATCAATGTGGAAAATACTAGAAGAAAAGCATATGATGCGATTTTTAAGTTAAAAGCGATCACTCTGGCAGTTGAAGAAGGAAATCGAGCTGGCGCACGTAATCTTGGCATTACGGTAATCAATGGTGAGAAGGTGGAGACGCCAGCATAAAGAACTGATCCAAAGCAAAAAGACGACAAAAGCTTTTAGACGTAAACATCGCAGGTGGCCCGAGCATGAAAACTTTCTGGAAGACTGGGTGAACACACAGAGAAAAGACGGCCGCGGTGTTTCCGCTGTACAAATCAGATGGAAGGCAAAAGCAATCACCACCGTGATGAAAATAGAAGATTTTAGAGGTGGGCCATCGGGGAGTTTTAGATTGTTCATTGTTTGAGTAAAAAAGCATAAACAACGTAATTTGTGTGTAGCTGATACAAACGTATATTTCAAGGTAGCTGCATTACAGACACCGTTAGAAAAAAAAGCATTTACCGGTAGAATATATTTGTTGTTGTTGCTAAGCAGATTAAATTACCGTAAAAGAAAAGTACAAAAATCCTGACGTGATAAAAACTGGATTTAAGGTCTCTGTATAAACATACATGGCTGTTGTTTCTTACCTGTCTGTTTGTCACTCGTCAGTGACTCGTCTCTTACGGTAATAAAAACATCTACCGGTACTGAATGTTTTCGATCTAATTTTTCATATTACTATACGGGATACCTGCGGCTTATAATCCGGTGTGGCTGGTATAAGTACAAAATTGGTTTTCTTTCTAAAATTAGATTATGCGGTTTATAATCAGGTGCACTCTATAGTCCGGAAATTACGGTAGCTTTAGTTTTGACACATTCAACGCATGTACAGTTCAAAATCCCATAGTTACACTTACTGGTGATGAACTGGTGATGGATTGTTGCTCCAACACTGGCAGCAGAAGCAACTCAATCAAGATGGACACATTTTAATCAACATGTTGGCCGTTTAGTCCGGTTACAGGCAATGTTCCCTCTAATTTTTCATGTGTCGGAGCAGACATACAAGCTCCCTGAGCACACTGAGGACCACTGTGAGCAACATCAGATGGGTACGCTGTGGCCACACACAAGTATCACGCTTATTCAAAACCTTGGATCATAGCAAGTTACATGGCTTATTAAAAGAATCAAATGACAGCAGCACATAAAATGAAAAAGACAAAAATCTTGTTGTTCATGAGATGTGTACTATGTTATATGCGAGAGTCCTGCTTTAACCATAGGAAGAGTCCTGCTTTGGCCTGGGAAAAAATCTCACTCAGTTTCACCGCTTGTTCTTCTATTTGCACATATTCCAACAGCCATTCCATCTTAAAAGAACCGCATTTCTTTTTTACTTTGGCTTGATGAGTGGATGTGTCTCTGCCCGTTCGTTTCGCCATGATAAGGGATTAGCATTTGCGTCTCTTAGATCCGCTGCACTGTTGTTAGCCAGCTAACCTGCACGGCGAGTAAAGGCAGGGCACATAGGCAAACGCTGTCAAGGCCATGATTGGCTGTGTAGCGTAAGTGAACTGTATCGGATAATTGGCTGGACACCTGTCGCTCATTGAATTACATTGCAAAATTGTACAGAAAACAATATTACTGGTCTAATTAACTAGATTATATCAGTTCTAAAATTAGATGTTAATTTGTGCGCTGCATAGATTTTCTTGTGCGCTGAGTATGTGCAAGCAGTGCACGATTGCGCAAGTGCGCAGCTTAGAGGGAACATTGGTTACAGGTCACGGGATCAACTGATTTTAAGTGTTTAAAACAGTTGTTTTCACTACAATAGAAAATGAACACATGCAGCGAGGAGAAAATTGGCCAAGATTGTGAAAAGTATGAGAAATAATGACAAAAACCAGCAGTGTGCAAGAAATAAGATGCTGCTAAATTCACAATGTCCACAATCCCTCTGCTGCTGATCACAATGACCAAGAAAACCTCTCTGGAAAAAGGATCTGTGGCCAAATGTAAAAATATATTGAGCTCCTCAGTTACAGTAGCTTGGAGGAGCTTGGAGGTCTGACCTGTAACCCCAAGAATACTCTAAAGCAGGGAGGTGGGAGGGTCACGCTGTGGGGCTGTTTGGCTGCCAGTCAAACGATAGCAAGAAGAAAAAAACCCTAAAGAATCTGCAAAATTGGAAGAGCAAACAAATCTGTATCAGGACGCCTGTAATTTCAGTTTGAGTGCAGAGATTCTGGGAAGAGAAATGGTTCTATATCAGACCTGATACGACACACACTGGAAAATCACAAGACCAAAAAAATCACACGCAAGGTTTGGAGAAGATTTCTACTTTTTTCCTTTTTCAGTCTTTACTCAACACTAAGTAGCAAAGACTAACCCTACCAAACCACGCTCCCTACCCATAATCCATCTGGGTGAGAGACATACAAGTGGCTCTGAAGCCTGTGTGAAACATTTTACATCCATTCTGACATAGCGAGTGTGCAGGTGTCAGGGCTGCAGTAATATGTCCAAGCAGACGGACTTGAGCAGTGTCTCTGAGGTCTGGAGGTTGTGTTCTCTTTGACACTTTGGTTATTTATGCGAGGCGATAACAAAAGCAGAGACTTTTCAATGGGAAATTTGAATATCTCCGATCATCAATTAATGGGAATTTGAATTCTACCACTGCGGTGATTAAACTGCATCCCATCTTCATTTTGCACCAGTGTTGAATTTTAATGAGCCAGAAGCTCTCATGAATAAGCCTTTTCGCCCTCCCTTCCCTTCCCTTCCCCTCCCTAATATACTGGAATGGCTCCCGAGCTGAGCTCCACTCAGTAATGGAAAGAGTGTGTTCGTGCAGTGGACGGTCTGCTCTTTCATCCACTACATCCACTTAATACTTATTTTCATTCATAAACATGTGACTTCCCAGTTTAGCTGCTTTTTGAATAAAGCCAGTACGTCGGGTGACAGGCAGAACAACAGAGGGACATTGTTCTTTTTAAAACTCGGTTCAATTCGACTTTTTTTCACACAGCAGATGTTACACTAGGATGGCCTCTAGGTGCTTTAAACAAACCCAGAGCAAGAAAGAAAGGTGGCCTTCTCACAGGAAGAAATCTGGAGCATGACCAGGCTGGTATTCAGTGAAGTTGTATCCAACACTGCACAGAGAAAAGGTGAAACTTAATGTCCTGCTAGCTAAACACCAATAAGGATCCACAGCAGAGCCTACCTCTGCATTTAGTTAATGGAGATGTTTTACGCTAATCTGTACCCGTGCGTCACAATCGTTCTCTCTGGCTCAGCTCTTGTGAGTCGCATTGGTGGGGAGGCAAAAACACACCAGTCTGCTCCCTGATGCAGACGGAACCCCCCAGCATGTACAGCTAAAAAAAGGATTCTGAAACTCAAATGACATCTTAATAATTGAGTGGGAGAGTGTGTCACCTGCTCTGATTTAATTTCCAGTCATCACCTGAGAAGCTGGTGTTAATAATGTGCTGATTTATATCTGGGAGGTGTCGCTGATTGGCCGGCTGCTACAGTCCAGGTCTTCCAAACTCTGTGTGCTGGTAGTTCATTTCTTTTGCTAGGTTCATTGTTTTTAAAGGGGCAAATATTGACCAGAAGAACACACAATGCTCTGCAACTTGCGCCAGTCTCTCCAGCCTCCTTGAACATGGGTCACACATGGTGAATTTCCATCTACAAGTTGCTTTTGTGCCAGTGCTGAGACTCCCAATTCAACAGGACATGAATATATGCAAATGTATGGTCTCATTATGCGTTTGACTCACAGCCGCTTCAAACTGTCAGTTTTAATGGTTCATTTGCGATTGAACTACACATTGTCGGATGTTTGATTGGCAGTTTTGATATTTACATTGCGTCAACTGTGGCGCTGACGGGCCAGTCAAGCATCCGTCTGCCTATCATGCCCCGTCTCTTGTTTCAATCTGCTCATCTCAAACTGCTGACAGAACCCAGGTGACATTATGGTCTTGATTGTCACACCAAACTGGAGATGTGAGCATTCTTCCTTCATGAGCACATTTTAGGTGCACTTTGACATGTGCTTTTATCCATACGATCGATGTCTTGACCCGTTGACCCGACAGAAATGGCACCTGTATTTCTCACAACAGATTGTGCCCAGGCCATAGAAGGCAACGGGGTGAGGCACAAAGAATGCCCCAGCATTTATGATTTGATTTTACAGGGATTTAAATGAGGATTATACAGGTTCATGAGTCATGATTGAGTCTGGTTGTGCTGACGGAGGTCACTGTTTACATGTGGAAGGAAAGGGTCGCGCCTTTGTGACGCAGGAGCTGCTTTACCGGGCAGATCCCAGGATCATATCACTCGTAAAACACTTCAGATTTGACCACATGTATTCTTTTCATATATCATACCTATCCACCAAATAATGCTCTAATAACATTCATGTAACTTTAATCATGCTTTGAATCTTTTTTAGTCATTTTCCCTCAATGCCTGTGTTGCAAGAAATGGCAAACACTGTGTTTCTGGGAGTTTTCTGCTCTGTTTTTGTTTTTATTTGTTAACCATATTTTTATCGCAGTAATAGAAAAGTAACCGTAGGCTGTATCGTCCAGGAATTCTCCGAGTTGCTAAAGCCTTGTTTGGAAAAGCTGGCGTCGCACCATTGTCACCTGATTCCATCTCAGCACCTGAGCCGGTTTGTAGGCAAAGAAACAAAAGGATATCCACAATATCTGGCTTTTCCGTCCCACAATCCTCAGCTTTTTCGGGCGGAATGACTGAAAACGTGATTGGTATGAGTCGACGAAAAGTCCACCTATTCATGCCAACACACAGGAGAGGTAATCTCTGCTGTCTTTTCCTTCTGATGAAAGGCTGTTGGGGATCGCCGATGCTCGGGAACAGTCACCGGAGGTTCTCTACACAGCAGCGACGCTGCTCTCACTCGTCCTGTTTGCCTCCAGCGTGCTGCTGCGAGCGCCTGATTCATCCCTTTGTACTTTGCTGCCTTTTTCTTTTGTTTAGCTACCACTGTCTGGTAGACCAACACGACCTAAGCCGGTCTGTTCTCCACCTGATTTTGAGGAATCCCTGTCCACGGTGCCAGCGAGGCCATCTACTTGATTATAGCGCCACGTGTTTGCCGTGCGTGCCTGCGTATCACACAGGTGTGATACGCAGGCACGTATCGTGTGTGACTCTCTCAAGGGCAGTGTGGGGTGGTGGACCCCAGCCTGTATTGATCTTCTGATGAGTGCCTGTTCTTGTGCAGCCATCATTAGTGCCTCTGGGCTGTCTTCCTCGATCTTCTTTCTCCCCCTTTCCCCTACTTAGCAGGTTCTTCCTGATGTGCTCTCACATCTTGGTCGTTTCATCCTGCATAATAGCTCTGGTCCTGCCAACCTCCTTTCTTTCTCTTAGTGTACAGTTCCACTGAAGGCTCCCATCATTGTGATTTGAGGAGCCTTCCTGTCTTGTTGCTTTCTTTGGTCAGGTGACTTGGCTGCTTGGCTTCGTTGACCTTCCAGACACATTTATCTCGTCTTGATATCACAGATGGAGATTTTGGCAGCGATAAGTGAGTCATCTGAGTCTTGGCCACTGCACTGTCGTAGGAACCTGATCTTTGTTGATCACCTGAGTAGGTTCAGTTTCCAGATTTCTACGCTTTTATGCATTGTACTTTATATAATCACTTCTTACAAGCTATATACAAGCGTTTTGGTGCTTTAAACACGCTGGACTTGACTAATTGGTCAACAGTTTTTTTTTATATTTTATTTTATTTTTTAGTCTTTATTTTTTATGTGGAGGGAAGAATCTTTTTTTTTAATGGTGCCGTATATTTTAGATGTTATATTTGTTTTACTGCAGATGGAGGCGAAGTGGAAGCTACAGTTATTAACATTCTGACAGGTTTCATTATTTTGAGTTCAACCGAAAGACCTGAGATGGATTTTTCAACTTACAGGTCAAGAGACATCTTGAGATCCGAATAACGCCTCCACAAGCTTCACACCTCTTTTTTAGACTTTTGAATGTGAACAAATACACAGTTTTACCAACTTTACATTGTGATTTTATCCTTGTACAAGGGTACAGGACCTTTTCTCCAGCTGTGACACCTTGGCGCTTAGACACTTGGTCGCATATTAATAAAGGAAATGATCTTACCAGCGGTAAAACCGCTGCATTATTCTGCTTCAAAAATTGGTCTGTAATTCATGCGCATAACAGCCAAAGCCTTTAACACATTCTGCCAGTCCAAGGATCTCCAATGCTGCATTGATAAACCCCCAAATCAATTTTTCTCATGTCGCAGTGAGGTTACAGCACAACAAAAACGGGAGACCGTGGCAGAGGTGAGAATGTCACTCAGGTGAAATGGCTTTAGTGTGCACAAGTCAATGTCCCTTTTATGAAATAAATTCTAATAAAACTGTTTGCTAATGTCACAAAGGCCATAACATGGTCTCTTTAAACTGCTGCAACAAATACAACAGCTAAATTATTCATATCTTCTTCTTCTAAACATGTAGACAATGTTTAACTTTCATATTTACAGGAGGAAACAAATGTGACGCTTGGGATAAAAAAGAAGAAAAATTAGCAAAGACCTGGGAGAGTTTTTGCACTTTAAGTAAATGGGGAAATTCTCTTGCCTGTTCCGGCTGCCACTCGTCACTGGCATCATGTTGCTCTTCTAGCAGTTAGTGATGCTTTTTGAAGTAATATTTTTTCCATTTACAGTAATGCATTCCTGCTTTATTGGCCTTTTGCCTTTAAAAAGGTTTAAAAAGAAACAACACTTGAACAGTGGCGAAACTGGTACACCTGCATTGATGGGAACACGTTTTAGGTCCAGAAAGGGAGAACCAAATGTGTCTTCCTCACTGATGTGACTCTTTGAATTAGGCTTGCAAATTGTTTCTTGCTTATCATTCATCTCTGCACCCACAGCTCAATCAAGGTTTCACCTTTTTGAATGCCAAAAGGAATAAAAATAAGCACGGCACAATGAAAATCCGCACTCAAAATCTCACTTGTCCATAGTCCTTTTCCAAAGCAATCGTCTGTTGTTTTGATTAATCGCTCTTATAAAAGACATTTGACTAGAAAATTACTTTGGTCTAAAAACATTAATTACAAATTGGGGCATATTTTTGCACATGTAGATGTATTTAAAGCTGTTAATGGCATCAGGCATCAGGCTCAGGCCGTGTTGTGCCCGAGCTAACATCTTTAAATCAATCCAATAAAGGAGAAGCGAAAGACGGTTTCTGGGGTGACCAAATCTAGCATCTGGTTCTGTCCAGGTTTAACAGTGTCCTACACAGCTTTGGTGTCTTTGTGTCCATTCCAGTAGAACATGCAAGATAAGATAGTCCTTTATTTGTCCCACAATGGGGAAATCTGTTGTAGCGGCAAAAGATACAGTTACAGGATAAAAGGAGATGTGCAGTTTCAAATTGATGGACTAGTAAATACACCTCTATGTCGCGATGTCTCTCCTTCACACGTCTTTCACTGAAGGAGCAGCCCAGTGCTGTCAGGGTGTCCTGGATGGGGTGGGACAGCTGCTCCAGTACAGGTGACAGCTTGTCTAGCATCCTTGTATCTCCCACCTCCATCACTGACTCGGGTCCTCGATGAGGCCGGCGATCATCAGAGAGCTTCTGCAGCTGACAGGTTGGGATGGAGTACAGAAAATCTGCGCTGGGGGAGATGAATAGGAAAGAAGCCCTCCCTCACGGACTGCGGTCGGTTCCTCGGGTAATCTGGGGTCCAGTCTCTCAGTTGGTGGTCCATGGTCCCAGCTTGTCTCCCAGCAGGGTGAGCTGGATGGTGTTAAAGGCACTGGATAAATCAAAGAACACGATCCTTCTAGTGCTCCCAGCTCTCTCCAGGTGAGAGAGTAATGTGTGCTGGAGGAAGACGATGGTGTCCTCCACTCTGCTGCAACCCCGGCAGGAGAACTGCAGCGGCAGCAGCAGGCGAATGAGGGTCTTGGTGAGATGTCAGCGGCACCGCCCTGTAGATGTTGGGCTCCTTCAGGTGCTGGAAAATTCCAAACAGATGGTCCACGCAGGATATCTGGAGCCTGGAGCTGATGCCATCTGAACCTTTCTTGCCTTCATCTTCCTCATATTGGTCTTCCTGATGTTGTTGTGATGCATCTTCTTCCAGCTACTTCCTGAAGCACCTCTTCCCCTCTCCGATCCTCCTCCTGAGCTGGTGCTCTTCAGTCATCAGGTCCTCCGTGTTCCCTGACACAAAAGCCTTCTTCTTCTCCTTCAGCAGGGCCTTTATGTCAGGAGTAATCGAGAGTTTGTTGGTGGAGAAGCAGCATATTGTCCTAGTGGGTACTGTGGTCTCCACGCAGCAGCTAATACAGTCTGAGACAGTGTGGGTCAGGTTGTCAATGTCCTCCCTGAGGGCACCACCAAAGACATCCCACACGGTCGAGCCGAAGCAGTCCTCAACAGACCATTTCTTCATCGTGCAGGTCACAGCTGGCTGCCCGAGTGCACAGGCAGGAGGAACACCAGGTTGTGGTCAGAACTGCCAAGCAGGGAGACGTGATGTAGATGTGGCATAGAATAAGACTACTGTTCTATTGTCTCATGGCGTTGGGGTGCTGTTTCTGCAGCCTGCACGCAGCTGAGAACCTCACTGTTGGCGGGGGAATGTCCAGCTAACACCTGTCAGTTCTATGTCCTTACTGTAGAGCTGCTCCTTGACAGTAATGCCCCCCTCCACCCCCTTTCGATCGCTTTCCTTCTTTCTATCCGCCTTTAAAGTTGGGAGCCGTCCAACTCGACGACCGAGTCCACAGTTAGCCAGAACTCTGTAAACAACATTAGGCTAGCTTCCCAAAACTCCCTCTCGTGTCTGGTTGGTCGCCATGTGTTTGTGCATCTTACAGTCCCCATGACGATGGACAAGAGGATGAGTCCATAAGCTCTACTCTACTTATTCCCCCTTTAAAATCATGAAAAGAGCTCAGCGGTGAGCCGGAGCTGCTGCAACAGGTTGCCCCTTGCGCTGAACCAGAACTAATTTAAAATGTATGAAATGTATGGTTTTTTTTGTCTTGTTTCAGGTGGCTGAGACAGGGGCATCCCCGGGGCAGGACCCATGAGGATTCATAGAAGATGCTCACAGCCTGGGTGCTTCTGCTCTTCTTAGCCATGTTGGTGAGAAGCACCGCCGGTGGGTCGCTCTCCTTCAGAATAGGTAAGGGCTGTCGCCGAAACAAAACCTACAGCACGTGATTCCTTCCAGCATTACTTTGCTAACTTGGGGCACAAATGCCCTTTTAGCATTCTGAAACGGATTAGCTTTTGGTTGCCATGGTGAAGTCAACCTGGAGTTTCCTGCCTGCTTTGCTACAGAGAACATTTGTTGAACTGTGTTTATGCAGCGGCTGCTACTCTTATTATCCTGTATATACGTAACTTTATATAAGTCCTGTGTTTGTAGCTAATAACCATCTGCATCTGTTCACGGTCAGTTCCTTCACCTGATGGTACAAAAATAACTTCTTCAGAGGGGACAGTCTTTCATCTCATATAGACGCATTAGGCATTTGCCTATTAATCCTTTTCATCTGATTTCATCTGTGCACGCTATTAGCCTCTTTGTTAGCGCACTGGAAAATGTGTGTGTTACTGCAGCAGAAGGTGTGGGTCTCCACACACACACACACACACACACTCATACAAATTTTGCTGCTTGCTATTTGCACTCCAGGACATGATCTTTAGCCTTGCTATCCCCAGAGTCTTACCTGGTTGGTACAATGTCTGTGTCTGGCCTCCAAATGCATCATTGCCAAAAAACAACCTGCTGCATTCAGGACCGTCCAGCAGACAGCAAAAGGTTGAACGCTGGTGAACGGACGAACCGGTTTTCACCTCTGCTGTAGTTGTATAATCCCAGCATAAAACTGGCTTTCGGTTGTACGTGAATTACCTGATTTGTCTCCAAGCCCTCCAAAGAGCTGCCAGGCAGGGACCATAAATGATGAGTTTTTCTGCTGTTTGCACCCTCATATGAAGCTTGAGGTTTCAGTCCACGATGGCCTGACCTATAAGACGGTCAACAACAAACTAGCTTTAGTGGAATACATGAAAGCCTGATCCAACCAGTATTAAACCAACACTTCCAGCTAAAGTTGATGAGCTCGTCCAAATCTAAGGCGGCACATCTGAACATTTTTCCAATCTTCATTTTTTAATGAGCCCATCCAGGTTGGCCATTTTAGTAAGTGTTAAACGGTAATGTCAAGCTTTGTTCAAGGGTGGACAAAAATCCACGTTATTTCAGTTTTATTAGTGAAAGATTGAATTTTGAGGTTGGACTATAGACAATGTAGAGCCTCCTGTCTCCACTTAATGTGCACATTTTTCTCATATGTTTTCTGTCTCTGAATCCCGCCGAATGTTTCCTGATATTGCGCAATATTCCCTAATGTGGTGAACACTAATTAGAGTTGATGCCACTGTAAGTAAGTAGTGTGTATGTACTGCTGCGTGCATGTGAAAGGAACCAGCTTTGGATTTCATTTCAGAAAGCCGTGTGTTCCCTCTTGAGCCACAGCATAAGGATTAATATCGATCGCAACGTAAAATCTGTTGTGAGCTACACGTAATATCTCTGCGAGCAGACAGGATCACCCCTGATGTGGTTTTCCTTTTTCCTCATTAAATAGACAAATGAGCTTTAAAGATTTCCTATGAGGCTTTGCTGGGAAAAACCTGTCTCATAATATCTATAGGGTAGGACCTGCTGAAAAGCTCCATTCACACATGCATCAACCCCACAGATGATTAAATGGTGAGATTTCTTTATGTAATATCCGGTTCAAATTGCTAAACATTTATATATTGATTTTTCCTCTTCTGCGAAGACGGGGGGCGGATGCATGTCAAAAGGTCATTTATTTCTTCAAATCTTACTCCCTGATGTAAACACAATTGTTAAAAATTGAACAGGAAATCAATCATCTGGATTATTTCATCTCGACAGTGACATGGGGACGCTCGCAAATGTCCAATGTACAATCTCTCATCAGCTGTTCAATATTCATGTTGCTCCAATCTCCTTAAACATTTCTCATCATAAATAATATGGTATCAACTCCGTTATCTCACAGCGGCGTAACCAAGACGCGGCGTAATCGCCGATGCCTCTCCTGCGGCGCGGCCTATAAATCCTGCCCGGGACCGGATCAAGTAGAGCAGAGGTGCTAGAAAACTTAATTTGTTTGGCTGATTTATGCTCAAGTGCTCTCTGCTCTGTTATTTGTGGATTTGATTAGTTCCCGTGTCTGTTACGGGACTGGAGATCTCATGAGCTGTGCTGAGAAAGAACCTGACAGGCTGAGCTGCTCCGCTGCTGTGGCTGATTGTCTGTGGCGTCTCAAGGTGTATTAACATCTGCGCCAGATGTTATATGGTCGATAAAATGTCCAGGGAGATGCCAAAATGTTGGCTATTACGGTGATTGTAATGAAATTGCACCAGGACCTGTCCTTTAAACGCATCCTCCAGTTGGGAAGGTGCAGGAACTGGAGAATGTTGGAAAGTCAGGTCGGAGTTTGCATCTCAGCTCCTTTTCCACCCCCGGTGAAGGGAGGTGTCAGAGGGTTCTCAGAGGGCTCGGAGCAGCTGGATCTGCTCTGTCTGCAGTATTGATGCTGAGGCTGCACAGCTTCAACCAGCCTTTCACCAGCTTTTACAGGAGCAAACAGTTTATCATCAGACCAACAGAAAGTCTGGATACGTGTGCTAATCCCACATCCCCAGGTTTGCTTCTGCACGGAGAGGTGTTTAACTGGACCCTTGTCTTTGTCCCAGTATGACCGCACTGGAATGATTCATGGTTAAAGTCCTGTCACATCCGCAATTTCCAGTTGACCTTCCACCTCACAGACCACGACACTAGTCAATAGTGAGCTAGCAAATTAGCAACTTTTTCTTTCCGTGCATGTTTCGTGCGTTGCAGTGCAGGAGCAGCACATACAGGAGTCAATCGATTCCCACTCACATCATCCAGATGTCAAAAAACACAATTTCATTTAATTGTTTAGTTAGAAAGCCTGTTAAACGGCAAAAATCAGATCATTTGAAGACTGAGACCATGCTATTAATGGCCACAGTCCATCCTGGCAAACATCACTCAAAGTGACTCATTCAAGCCCACCATTGATAAATCAATGTGCACGTACCTCCACTGAGGTTTATTTTGCCCTCAGTCACTGTTGACCTGAGTAAAGTCTAATCCCTTTAACTCACCATTACTGGAGTGGCGGGGAGGCTAGCATGTTGAGAAGAACAGTCAAGTGAAAAGCTTTTAGGGAAACATCACGTGTCACTTTGAAAATATACTTTGAATAGAAATTTCACTTCCTCTGGATTGAAATCCTGCATGAAACACCTTTAATGAATTGTGCCAGCAGCTGAATTGATGTTTAATTTCCCTCTTTTGGAAAAAGTCTAACTCTGGATAAACAGATCATAATGAGTTTTAAGAACATCGTACATTTAAATGTCTAAATATGCTGACATGTCGGAACCTCTGAGCCTCTGTATTCTAGTTTTAGACAAGCAGGCCTTTATTTATAATTTATGGTTTATTCCAGGGAAAAAGTACCCCTAAAATGATATGAAAGCAACAAAATCCAGTTCTTTTGTGGCATGTGAAGCTCTAAATGTTCTGTAACGGAGGCATGAAGAACTAAAGTATTTACCAGCCTGGCCTTGAGCCTTGATTAGGGACACAGAAGTGAATTGTCATACACACTTTAAAGGGGTGGGCGGTCACGGACAGAAGTCCACGGCACCTTGGGAGTGTACCGAAACCAACAATCCGTCAAAGGTCTTTGCTACAGGTCACATCAACTGCTCAGGCTGTTTCCTCGGGTGCCTGTAATGAATTAATGAGGACATATTAAAAAGGGGAAAAAAAAGAAGCTTTATTGATTTTGTGTGTGAGCCTGGAAGGAACCATGGCAACTAAATCTGAAGTTGAGGGATCTTTTTTTGAGGTAGATATGAACTGTTGAATAGAAGGTAGATAGAAATCTGAAACCTGCTTTGACATCTGAATGGAGGGAGACTTTGTGATTAAGCTGCAAGTCACCAGGACGGGTGCAAAGACTAATTGTTACGTTAATGGCACCAATGGCAGATAGGAGTGATGCTCTGCAATTATGCACAGTGCTTTGCTCCTGTGCTTAGTGCATAAATTATTCAGTCAATCTGATAACATACCTGCACAGGCATGCGGTGTGTGTGTGTGTGTGTGTGTGTGTGTGTGTGTGTGTGTGTGTGTGGCTTCTTAAACAAATGCAGCCCGACTGAAAAGCCAAATTTAAATCAATGGCATCTTTGCCTGCCTACATGCTAGTCATCCACATGCTATGCTATGCTATTCTATATCCCCCTAAGTTTAGAGTTTAGAGTCTAAACTAAAACACTGGTGCTTCAATTGTTAAGGAAGCAAATACAGGCTGTTGTGTGGTATTTACAAGCACAGTGGCTAAAAACAACAGCGTTAGGGGATGATTGATGCCTCAGAGCGCCAAGATTTTGAAAAGTTTAGTTCATTAAGCGTGACACTGTTGCAGGCAAATGGCTGCTGCTGCAAACGGAACCCAAATATAAATGTCAAATTAATTGCAGTATGGATTGCTCATTAAATATAGTCGGCTATGAGCAGTAAATGGTTTCAGTAATATGATGCGGCTTTATTCAATTGGCCAGTCAGAGCTCAGTGGTTGGTCATCGGTGTGGTTGCAGTTTTACAAATTTACAGTTGAAATTCCGTCCTGTTGTTTCATTGTTTCACTTTTGCAGTGACACAGACAGTAACAGGAGCTATTTTTATGTAGCTGATCCAGACTCTCCTCATCCATACCGGTCAGTAATTTGTGGAGAGAGTACTGCTTTTAAATGGGATTAGCAGAAGTAATTTGATCATTTGTGATTGATGCAAGCCACAACCTTAGTGTTGTAATTTATCTTCCTCTTCCTAACACGGTTTTTATTCGTAGCACGTTCGCACCGCTGCTGTGCTAACACCTTTGCCTCAAAGTGACCAAATGTGTTTTGTCACAAACAAATGTGCAGCTTGTGTTTGGCTGTATCCCATGAAAATATATTTCTAAATATATATTTATATAAACACGGAACATAAGAAATGCTTTGCCTTTTCTCTCTTATCGTGGCAGCCATCTGGGAGGCAATGCCTTTTATTTACCAGGTTTTGATTAGCATAGCGCAACAGGATATCACGGCAGGTAGATGCGCATACACAGACTTCAGCATCAACAGGCATCTTCTGTCCTTCTGTCTCTGTTTTTCTCGGTGGAGATTTTTTTAAACTGGCCCCATTTAGCTTTTCCTGATGTGCAGCTCGTTATTCTGTGGCACTGATAACACCTCAGATGGTTTACATCAGGTCTCATCTAATGGGGCAGCAAATAGTGTTTTGTTTACAAGTATTTCAATGCTCTTTCCCTCCCATGTTGCTGACGGTGGTGGATCAATTTTTAAAATTTTAGATTTGCTTTATGATGCTCACGACTGTAGGTTGTTCACCTGAGGTCAATAGGAGACAGAAGCTTTGATGTGTTTTGTACATTACATGATAATAGGGTCATGATTGCAGCGGTCTTATTGATGAAATATGTATCATTTGTTTGGTTTTCTCCTCCATCCCTCTGTTTTGGGTAAAAAAGAGAGTGCTGCTATTACACCATTATGGGGAATGTATGTTGCCCTCCCAACTCTTGTGCTCTCTCGCTCTCTTTTACATGTGAACCACACACACGTTTTACATGTTGCATGCTGGAAGGATTCATCTTCCTACGACGGAATAATGGCTCTGATTGAACAGAGAAAGCCCATTGAAAAGGCCTTTGTACAAGACCTTTGAAATGATTGTTTTCATCAGATGGGGAACCAAAAATGGAGCGGAGCAAATCTTTCTGTTCTATCCTTCAGTGTATCTGGAAGACGTAAATGACGCACACATCCACATTCTAACAGGATGGAGCGTCCGATGAGTAGTTCCACCTCCTTCTGCTTGGCAGCCTTGCTGCTCTACGTCTTCCAGCAGGATTTAAGATGGCGCTGCTGCACAGTTTGAGGCCAGCTGGTGAATTTGCACATTGATTTGGCTCCTAAATCTCAGTGTCAAAGGCTTCTTGTACCCCATCCGTTTATTTTTTAACCTGCGTGACCAAATTATCCCCACACTCACTCACTGGAATGAACATATGGGGGGAGGTCCCGCTCGCCCTTGGCTGGAGAACCACCCCTCCCTCAACCCGCGACTCCGCCAGTCCGACGCCATTACGGCATCTCTTTGATCAAGATCGCGGCGAGACCTCGCAGCCTCCTTCCCCAGCTGTCGTGAAGCTCTTCATTCGATCCGTCGCCGCCGGCAGCAGCCTCGGATGACCCTTGGAGCGGAACAGATGCCTCACGCGTCCTTGCTCGGCTTCTTGCGATGCCGTGTCAGCAAACATCGCACATGCAAAGAGCACCAGCGCACCTTTAGTGGCTGTGCGCGCATTCTTGTGATATTTTGCACTCTCTCGCCTGCTCAACATTTAGCTAATCCTGAGAGGGACGGGATAATCAGCAGAGACATTTACCGGCGTGTGTGTCTGCTGGCTGACCACAGAAAGGGTCATTAGATGTGATAACGACACATTAGGCGATGTTTTATTAGCTCATCAATGGTTTTCAGGTGGAATTTCAATATGTTTCCCGGCCGGGAAAGACAGCAACATTTTGTCGGGGATTCGTTATTTATTCTCATTCGAAAGGTCAAATGCAAAACACGATGCGATAAAATAATTATTGAAAACACTGAAGTTGAAATTAGAGTTGAAGGTCGGAGGATAATGTGACTGCAAATATGAATAATGGAATAGGATGAACGAAAACACAGTTCCTTGTAGGGCACAATATGGTTTATTTATAGCGCGTATGAGCACAGACGCGAGCTAAATGGCTGCGCTACGACACTCACGTTTAAAGTTTAGCAGTGAAAACCGACTCTGAGGATTCAATAAAGACTCGCGCAGTTTAGACTAATGTAGGATTTTAATAGATCTACTGATAGCAGAGTTATAACATAATCCAGTCTCGTACTGTCTCAGTTAATAACTAACGCTAGAGACAAACGCGGCTGAGGTCAGTGAAACACAAGGGGTTGATGGATTAACGAGGTAAAGACAATATAATGGACAAAGGCCAAATTAAAGCAGACACGGCAGCAGTGCAAACACGCAAACACAAACGCGACTATTTACTATGTACGGACCAAAGAAGCTATTTTCACTGTGCAGCCGACTGTGTCATTGCCTCCACACACAAGCAGACCGGGACTCCAGCGCACACGTGCGCGACTCTTCTCGTCTTCATCGGCGGCAAGGGTCACGGGGTGAGTTTCCCTTCCCGTGTTCCTGTCTCCTCCGGTGCAGTCGGGCCCACCTGTGGCCGGTCCTGTCCCCAGGTTCCTCAGCTTATCAGCTGCACACACACCCCAGGAGGGACCCTCCCCCGGGAGGGGGGCACAGACCACTGGAATAATCACCGTAAAGAGCAGCTGTGGTAAAAACCTGCGGCTCCGATTTCATTATACATGCACTTGTTTTTGATCATTTATCACTAATCTCACATTATTGCAGTACTGATTTCTGGAGCTTACAATTTTGTTGTAATTTTCTTTCTGTCAGGCCCAAAATGTGTTTATTGGCCAGCTGGTTGCAGTAAATGTGGCTCCGATTCACTGTGGTGGTTCGTTTACGTGTCGGTGACGCATAAATCAGACATGGCATCATCTCACTGTCCAGACAGGCACACTGGGGGTCTGGGGGGAAGGTGGGGGGAAGGGGGGTCAGCTCTGCCCATTTTGACACATTCAGGTCATCTTTAATTCTATTTCAGGAGGTTTAGATGTCATTTTCAAAGGAAGCATCATTACCAATAAGGAAGCCCAGTCCTCGATGTGGACGAGCAGCTTTAAGATGGTGGGTTATGGTGACTGCAGAATCACGAGGTGGGGGCTCCCTGGTGGTCACGGCGGTTAGAGGAATCCACATGTGCCACCACATACAACTTTGGGGAACAGAGGCCACATTTGTTCTCCCTGGAGCTTTATTAGAGGAGTGTGTGGGTGCCCTCAGATACATTCTGCCCCTTTTCAACAACCCCCCCATTCAAATGACATCTCCTCCTCCTCCTTCTCCTCCTCCTCCTCCTCCTCCTCTTCCTCCTCCCTATTTATAGTCTCACACTTTGTATAGGAAGAGTTCTAAGTCATGTGAAAAAGGACTTAATTTCCCTTCAGTTTCCCTCCATCAGTCCAGAGAGAGCAAGAGAGGGAGGGGGAGGGAGAATACTGCCTGATGCCTTAACAGTAAATATCTATTCTCTGGTCTCCTTACATAAAGCATCTGATTCACGATTGGATTTTACTGATTAAATCTCTCTCTCTCCTTTATCTTCCTTTTGATAGTGAAAACAATACCTAATCATGTTTATACCGCAGCGTATATGAAGTTTAATTGTTCTGCGCCGAACAATTATCTTCAATGAAACGGCTGGATCAGATTCCCTTTGATAACTTCCTGTCAGGATTGTAAGAATTTTTCCCGTCTTGACGGATGTATAAAAAAACAACATCAAATCATGCAGAAGCTGACAGAAGTTGTGACGAGGGTGGAGTACGCGGACATGTTAAGAGCTGTCAGCACAAAGCAGGATGGACCTGGGAGTTAACCCTGCTAGGGGGGGGGCATATTTGTGGGGTTTGGTTTTTTATCCCTGATGGATTGTCACAGAATGCACATTTTCAGCCACGCTGCCGCCCGTCCCGTTGAAAAGATGGTAATGAAGAGTCAATACAACATGTGCAGTGGCCGTTTCTCTGAGTCTACACATGAATACAGGCCGTCTTATTAGAGAGTGAACAAGACCGAGCAAAGGAGAGGAAGATAAATGGCTGAGCACGGGCTTAGTAATGTACTTTTTCATGTGCTGGTTCATCCTGTAGCATTCCCTTGAAGCAGCTGGGTTCCCCTGGGAGCTCCCAACCCCTCGGAGTGGAGGAATGATTGTCTGTCTGTTATTTTTTTGCATCAAAAGCTGTCACTGAGACGGGAGTAACGGCCAGGAGGAAGAATCAGTTTATTCATTTGGAACGTGTTGCTAACTTGTGTGTCTGTAGGTAATTTTGCAGAGAAGCAGCTTTAGCATTAGCATTGTTTCATTTTGTCTTTGATGCCTTGAGCCTGATTTTCTTCTCTCTGAGTGCGTAGACGTCCAGGTTGTCACAAGCTGTCCTTGAAAGTGGCTCAAAAATAACTGATGATTGTGTTGGCCTTTTTTCTCGGTAGTTGGCAGCTTTTTTTTTCTCGGCCATTACTGTCTTTTCCCCCCAAATCCTTCAATCTGTTGAAATCTGTTGGTATGGCAGACCTGTTAAGGGGGATGTGCTGACAGACAGGTAATCACACCAACAGAGACCCACGATTCCCCTCAGAGTCGTCCGTCTGCTCGCCTGCCAGTCCATCCACGCTCATCCCTCGTGTCCAGACTGTTTTTTTTTTTTAACACAATAACTGTCGCTTCCTCATCCTCCTCCTCCTCCTCAGCAAGATCGTCCTCGTGCCACAGACATCATGCGGCGGCAGCACTTTGGCCATCTCGCCATCCTTCCCCTCCGTCACCCGTCTGTTACCAATTGTGACACATTCCCAATTTTATATCATTTTCAAATCTTCCCCTATTCCTTTCAATCAGCACCACTCCTCTTCTGCCCCTTTATTCTTAAGAAGATTGAAACAGGTTATAAGTTTGGCTTTGATTGTGAGTTTTACTCATCTCACATGACGGGTTTGAATATTGACACCTGCGCAATAATGCAGGAGTGAAGTTAAACTGGAGACAAGCTGCTGATTTCTGTCCTTCCTATTTCAAAACTTTGCCTCTACTTGATCCTTGTTCTCTCTGATGGGTTTTGGTCAGGTTAAGTGTTTGTAATCGATCAAGTTATCAGCACTCAAAACTAGTAAAGTGGAGACTTTCAGATAAACAAATATAATATGTTGTATTTGACTCTCACAGTCTCAGACGTCTCAGCAGTATTTTAATCCTTTATGTACTCACTGCTTTTTAATATACCTGAGAACACAGAAAACCCTTAAACAGAGAGGTTTTTATGTGCCTTGTGGGGTTGCTGGCTGGTTGTAAGTCTCTGTAATTAACTGCATTTTTAATTAACCTCAAAAGATGTGCTGAGGTAACAAATCTTTTCAAAACTGCATTATTAAACAGGATGTCTGTGAGGCAGCGCCCACCCTTTGCCAAGAGGTGGCAATTCTGGGAGAGTAGATGCCCCCTGCGCCTGCTGCTGGTGACAAACCCACGACAATGTAGCCTTGGTAGGAGTAATTACACTCCCCGCTGTCTTTCCATGACAACCGTTGCTCATTGTTTTTTACCACATGTTTGGAAATAACAGAAATAGCCGCGTTTCTGCAACGGAAATGTTTTCCAGCAGCATCTGAGCATGAATTGTCTTCAGTCAGAGCGCTTGGCCGTGAATGGGCATGTTTGACTCTCAGGATGTGTAGCTGCTATACATTACGATGGCTGCTGGAGCACAAAACTCATCTGTCTTCACTGCATCCAAAGGAGCCGTGTCTTATTTTTATAGTTAAAGTTAGAAATTGGCTCACATTTGAATTTCAGCTTTAGTTTTTGATTGAAGATTATAGACTTAATTCTCTTCATCCAGACTGCACCTAAACCATCAAGAGGTGGACCATCATTACTGTTATGTCAATGGCTTATGTGCAGATTATATTACATTTTTGACTTCTTAGGGGACACGAGTGCAAGGATCCTGCTGTCTATTTAATCTTTAGTAATGGCCAAGAGTTTATTTTTGTCTCCTCACTGTCTAATCTCTGTCTCCCCCTACATTGAACCTGTAACCCTAGTAAAATATACAATATTGTTGCTGTTTTCTACGGCCCAAAGGGCACCAGATACAGTCAGTTCAGATTATATGCAGCGGCACATGTTCTTGGAATAACAAAAGAATCCAAACAGATGTTAGCTCAGCAGTGTATCAATAACATAAGCCATCACAGTGGTTCACGCCATTATTTACTGGGTAAACTGTCAAGTTGCTCTTCAGCAGTGGTGTCAGGCAATAAACTAATGTGCTGCAGAGATTACACAGAGAGTGACAGAAACAATTTTTCCCAGGATGCTCCTGCTACTAACAGTAACACACGTGCCCACACGTGTGCACTGGGCCTGTTAAGTGCGACCATGGAGGTCACAGAATGAGCCGAATGCTATCATTATGTGTTATCATCTGCATCAGCTCTTTATTTCTTCTTTTTACCGAGGACGCGCTTTACTTCCACCATCATCACCCTTTTGGTCCCGCTAAAGAGGTGGCCAGGCCAAAGGAAGATTTCCTTTTTTACACATCCACATCTGTCATTTTCATCGGGTGAAGTATCGTGAGCGATCCATCCAATGGGACAATTTATCCATCATCATTACTGTGCCGCTCATGTTGGTCCGATGTCTCGGCGATGTAATGGTCTGACCCGACCACGGTCGCCACAACATCAGCAGATTTGTTCTCCAGATTCCCCTCATGTCTGTCAGTTTTTGTCAAGAATACAGAAAAGATTAACCACCAGGTTTTGTTTTTAACTTCACATTCATTCTTTATCCTCAGTTCCAGATACAAAGATGAAAGACCGCCTGCTTTTCTTTGCAGACTTGCTAAATAACTTTGATTCCTTCACCTCTTTCTAATCTTTCCAATTAAAATCCAATCCAATGATTCTAATTATGAAATTAATTATAATTTATATCTATAATCTATCTAATAAATCTATAAATAGTGCCACTTAAAATTGTAATTATTCATTAATTAACATCATTGGCAACGAAAGATAAAACTCCAGCTTTGATATGCAACAACTGTCACAGATTTTACTGGCAGGGATTCTGTGTGTGTGTGTGTGTGTGTGTGAGAGAGAGAGAGAGAGAGACAGAGAGAGTGTGTAATCACATTATATGACACCAGGAAATCAGTTTCTTGTCGCCAGGTCTTTCCTGAGCAGCTTGTCTAATTACTTTAGATGCCTCCTCTGCACAGGTTTGCCTGACGAGATTGATTAAAGTGCAGTCAGGAAAGCGGACAGATTGCTTATGGTATAGTTCCCCTCCGTGCCGCTCGGAGCGAACGAAGAGGGCAATTAGACGAGCGCGACCAAGGATTTTTGTCAGCTGACATGAGCGCGTACGGCTTTTGTGTGTATTGGGGCGCACAGGAGCTCGAGGAGATACAGGCGCTGGCAAAACCTGGCATCGCCAAGAGCTTTCCCAGAGTCCCCGCTAATTAATGTCAAAGCATTCATAAAGTACAACATGTTTGGGAAGATGCCAAATGAGTTTAGTTTTGATTTGCGTGCGTCGTGCACATTTTCAAAACTGAAGAAATCAGCAACAATTAGGCTCTTCAGTTCCTTCAAAATAAAAGGAGGAAGATCCCAGTGGCTTTAAAGAAGCTTGGTTTTTCCCATAACTTGAGTCTCTGTGCAGTCAGACACTCCTGCATTTTTGTTTGACTCAGTGGGAAGGAAAAAAGAGATGGAAAACTTGGCAAGGTTAGCTTTTTAGAACTCTAGGTGCAGACATTATGAAAGGGTGCGAGGCCGCGTCCATCATGGCCCCGTGGCTGAAGCTGTCATTAAAGCTGATGTAAACCTGCACCAGTGCACAGCTCCGTATCAGTGCTGGCACGCTTGCGAGGAAAAGCTAAGCCGATCCCTGTTGAACAAGGTGAGGTGGACTAATCAGCCAGCTGAAGCAAAATAAACAGACCTCTAATAAAGCTGCTAAAGGGAGCATTAATCTGCCCAGCAGACAGCTCTGCCTGGACAAAGATGGCATCCTTTATCTCCCTTTAGTGATCTTCTGATCCTTTTACCTATATGATCATTCTTTTGAATGCAGGGAACAGCTCAGTGACTCGTCCATCCGTTACCTTCCGCTGTATCTCTTAGCTGGGGGCTACGGTGGACTGGAACCTCTCCACCTTCATATGTCATATCAACCTCCAACTCACTCTGAACAGCAGTGTGAGCTGTATCAGAACCTGTTTATCTGGAGACGCCTTACAGCAACAAACATGGAGGACAGCAGCAACAGCAGCAGTCAGGGGAGGGTCAACAAGGTTGTGTAGAGGAATCATTCACTGCCGACACGTTCTTTTACCTCAACTGCACCTTCACTTAGACATAAAAGGACCCCTTTTTTCTGTATGGTTGTTTAGTTGGTTGAATACGAGCTAAACGGAGTTTACGGTGAGCCATCTTTCTCAGGATTGGTGGGAGTTTCTGCCATTTGGGGACTCTTGATGATTTACATAACTGAGCATCTGCAAATGTGAGTTTTGCATTAGTGGTTCTGAAAACATAACAAAGGTAGGTTTTTACCACCTGAAGAATATAGCCAGAGTCCGCCCATTTCTCTCTCAGGCCAGCACGGAGGTGCTGATGCACGCTTTTGTCTCTTGTCGTTTAGATTATTGTAATGCCCTGCTCTCTGGTCTTCCCAAAAAGAGCATCTCTAACCTACAATTATTACAAAACTCAGCTGCACGAGTGCTGACGAGGACCAGAGGGCGGGAGCACATCACACCGGTTTTAGAATCGCTGCATTGGCTACCCATGCTTTTCAGGATCGATTTTAAGGTTCTTTTATTAGTTTTTAAATGTCTTAATGGTCTTGGGACGACTTATTTATCTGACCTGCTCTTATTCTATCAACCCTCGCGGACTCTGAGGTCCTCCGGCACCGGCCTTTTAACCATTCCACAAGTAAGCTTTAAAACGCACGGGGAAGCGACCTTCAGTTATTATGGTCCCCGACTGTGGAACAGCCTGCTGGAGAACCTCAGGGCCGCAGAGACTATTGAATTTTTTTTTAAAAAGGCTCAAGACACACCTTTTTAATCAGGCCTTTAATTGATTTTTTTGATTTCTTTTTCCGTCCCGTGGACGGCTCTGGCCTGGGTGGCGAGGGGGCTCTGTGCCTTGGTGTGGAGCCTCCTGTCCGTCCGGGTCGGGGTGGTCTCTGTGGTAGTACCCCTTGTGGTCATGGACCGTGGCCTCGCCCGGCCTGGCTGGCCCCCCCAAAGGTGGTGTCTCCCTCACCTCAGGTCTCGGTGCCCGGCCATGTCTCAGCTTGTTTGTATGTGTGGGTGTGTGTGTTTGAGTGTGTGTATGCATGTGTGTGTCTGTATCTGTGTGTGAGTGTGAGTGTATATGAGTGTGTGTGCTTATATATCTCATGTATGCATATACTGTATGTGGGGGTGGGAGGGTCAGGTTTTTTTCTTGTCCTTCTTCTTGATTCTCTTGTTCCTTGATTTTCCTGTTTCTCTTTGTTGTTTTTATCCTTTGTGAGGCACTTTGTGCTACCCAGGGTATGAAAAGTGCCATATAAATATAGATTGAATTGAATAAGAGCAGATGTTCTGGAGTGGAGCAGTGAGAATGGTTTGAAATAAAGCACACTGTCCACATATTTGAAATGCATTTATTTGATCAAAGGCCAAGTGCGTCTGAACTATTTCCCACTCTGGTTCATAAGGTAATGGACCCACCCCCCCAACAAAGCCTGCGAGTCAGAGAGACTATTACCATTAATTATAGCGTACAGTTGTTGGAGCGCGAGTTCATTTGATCTGCATTTAGCACTCGGGTTGATGGAAAAGGAGATGCAGCCATCGAGTTAATAGAGAAGCCTGCACATCCTTCAAAAGAATAATGAGCTTTTTACCCTTGACTGCCACTTCTCCAGGGTCCCTTCAAGCCGCTGCACGCTCATCACCAAAATCAAACCTCTTACGCCGCGTGTTAGCTCGATGACGGCGATGAGCTACAATGGCTTCAACCTCATCTCGAATGTTTTTTCACCTGCAGAGGCCTTTTGAAAGATACACATTTTAGAGATGACGTTACAGTTCAGGAGGATTAATCTGCACCGTCATCCGTTGATACCAAAGAGAAGAAATGTGTGTATCTTACATTATAATCAAAGCTGTGTGTTTTGGCCAGGATTGGTCTGTGTCCTGCGAGACCCTCCCCTTTATTCTCTGTTTCCGGGGGTATAGGGTTTCATCTGAAGTGACCTGAGCTTCATGTGTTTGTGAAAGCATCACCTGCTCCTCACCTCCACCACCTTCTGCAGCGTGAAGGCGTCCACATTCTGCAGAATCTCTTTCCTCCTCAAGACTGAAACATCACATTTACGTGTTTGTGGGTCACATCTACTTACCATCCCCAGACACCCACTCCTCTCAGGCCGAGGTGTCTCACTCGCTCAGCCGCCTCGCGTGGACCTTAAAAGCCTGCAAATGATCTGCGCACACACAAGTAGCCAATACAACAGCAAACAAGACACAGACACAGAGATTAGCTCATTTGGTGCAGGTGGACAACACATATGTATTTTAAATGTGTGCATTTTGTCTTAACTTGAAAGCTTGTAGAAGTATTTCATTTCCTTTACAATGTAAATGAAGCTGTCAGTAGCGTCTACATCGCAGCTCTCGTATCATATCGTGCTAGATATTAATCTAAAACCTTGTTAAACGCGCTGAAGGTGCGGCCACGCGTTGCCAGCGTCCCAGAGCCGATCCCCGTTCCGCTCTGCAGAGCTCGCGCCTCAAGTTGTTTTTCTTCAGATTGTACCAGACTAGAACTTCCTACATGAATTCTTAAGTGACTCCAGTTTGTTTACAAAACTCTTTGCACCAACTGTATTTTAGAAATTATTTTAGGAATTACAGTTATATAATTATAAATACTATCAATGAATGAAAACTGGGAAAACAGTTGAACAAAAATAGCTGAATCACCATGTCTGTGTAGATTTTGAATCACCATCCTTAACCACTCGTGAAGCCCTGCCCGTGAAGGAATTTGACGGTTATGACTTTTTGTCCGCGCATCCTAGAAATGATTGTTGACAAGAAAGGTTCATTTGAGCTTCAGCTTATCGTGCAGCGCCTCCGCAGTCATAAACATCCAGCCGAATGTTGCCGCAGAGATCAATCAGCTTATTTTGTTTCTTTGCAAAGAGTTTTGATGTGGCTTCACTGTGGCTGCAGCCTGTGTGTGTGTCTGTGTGTGTGTGTGAGTGAGTGTGTGATCCTGGCAAGATAGAGTTGTTTATTCAACTGTGAATCGCGGTGTGAAAGGCTGCTTCAGACATGTCCCAGTTCTGAAATCCAAACCCTGCTTTGATAAGCCGTCTGTCCATCGAGAGTACCGATGCTCATTAGGGGCAGAGTCATAGTTAATCTTTGACCTTTATCCACAGGTTGTAGCATATAGAAAAAGAACAGCAGCCGGTTAGCAATCTTCTCGCTGTAAATCCGTGTTTTTGTTGCAAAATGAGGCATTTTGCCATTTTAGTGAGCAGACGAGCTGGTGGTTTATATTTAGATGCTTTTTAATTCGCTTATTGTTGCATCCAGACTGTTGTTTAATCATTTGTTCAGAAAAGTATGTTTCAAATGTGAATGTAGTGATTAATAGAAGTTATTATCCTCTGTGAAATCCAGATGTGACGTGTGCATGTCAGGATTTAAAGAGAAACTGATCAGGCATTAATTACTATGTTCTGCACGCCAAGGGCTGTATTTACAGCAGACAGTGGTGAGCCTGGTTTTGACACTAACAAATAGATCTTGCACCCCCTCCACCCCCTCATTCTGGCCTTATGTGTTATTGAGTGCTTCCAAGCTTTTCTTAAGCAGATCAGCTACCATGATGTTGCCCTCACCCTTTCAGAACAGGAGCAGATGCCCAACGTAAAAGCATTTGAATGTATTAACAGCGACGTTCCGGCTCTGGAGGGCAGATAATGCAGCTACCATTGGGGACGATTATTTCTTATCTTTTCTTTTTTCCTTTCCTGCAATCCATTTCACCTCTCTCTGCTTCCCAGCTGCCATCCTTGATGACCCAATGGAGTGCAACAGAGGGGAGCGCTTGGCCATCACACTAGCCAAAGAAAGCATCAACAAAAACACCAACCGCTCCACTACTGGCAAGCTGGAGGTGGATATCTTTGAGCTGCTGAGGGACAGCGAATATGAGATGGGGGAAACAAGTAAGTAATGTGTAGAATCGTTCCTGAACAGTGCTTCTCTAAATGGCTGTTGTCTCATAGCTCAGCAGCCATTGTTCACGTTAAAAAAAAAAATGGAATGAAACCATCTGAAATCAATACAGCGCGGCGTCTGTTCCGAGGAAGACAATGCAACACGACGCACCGGGTTTGATTTTCAATAACATGTTCCTTGTTTTACAAACCTAAGCGCTCCACCGGCGTTACTTAATCCACGGAAACGGCACTCGTCTTAGAGCAGCAGCAGGAAGCTGCTTTATCTCCTTTGCCTGGTTTACTCCAAACGCTTCCTAAATGTGCCTCCTCCTGTTCCAGAGTGGGCCTTTTTCGGACAGCATGTCAGGTGCCAGGGTGCTTATTGTGCGTGTCTGTGTGTGTAATTACAGACAGGGATTGGATTAGGGATGGATCAGTGGTCACAGTTAGATGGAAATATCACACACTACCTTTACCTTCCCACCCTCCCAGTAGACTCCAGCTAAATGGACACTGTGCTACCAGTGAAGAGAACTTTGGCATTATTAGCTGATTCATCTGATCTTAAAGTGACAGATGAACTCTGAGCTGTTGTGTACATGAGGATGAAGTGACGCACCGACTTTTGGGAATATTTTAATCAGGCTCAGTCCAAAGATTTAACATTCTGAGCCTCCAGATATCCCGGCCTGTCATTTCTGTCCTGCTGCCTTTTTTTGCTGTCTGTCACTCTTTATACTTTTCTGTCTCCAACTATTTTTCTATCTTTTTTATTTCTATCTTTTTGTTTTCACATGCAAAAGTCTGTTTTTCCAACATCAGCCACTCCCCCGAGCGACCATATTCTGGGCCCTTCTAAAGGATTCTTTTAGTGATCTTTTTCTCAGGCCTGGAGTCTCCTGTGAAGCCAGTACTGCTGGATCATTGTTAAAAAAGTGTGACATATATTTGCATTTCTACACATGCTGATCTTACCCTACCCCCCACCCCTTCTTCTTTCTGCCTCAGTGTGCCAGATCATGTCCAAAGGCGTGGTAGCTGTCCTTGGCCCCTCTGCCAGCCCGGCTTCAAACTCCATCATCAGCAATATCTGCGGAGAGAAAGAGGTGAGTGTTTGACCAGCTGACTTTTAGGCCCATTGCCCGTGTGAAGCCGCGCCTTCATGACTCCAGAGGTGGCGACAATGCTCCTTGTTAGCCGCGTTTTTTCTGAGGGGGGCCGGAGATGTGCCACGTATGTTTATGTCTTGTTAGTAAAAATGATGAAATGCCCCAACAAAGACATTCCCTCCGTTCCATTCCTTCTCAAATCAAAGCACTGCTGGGCATTTTATTTCCTATCATTAGCTCGGAGCAACCCTGTCACACCGAGGCGACTCATTGTCCTGGAGAAACCAGGACCAAGAAAAGTGCAATGGAGAAGCTCTTGGCATCATTGTCTGACACCAAGGACTGATTCTTTGCTGTGCAAAGGCAGAAGAATTTATTTATTTGTATTTCTTTTCTCCACTGCATTTCCAAAATGCAAAAAAAACAAAAACTTTTTGGGGCCCTCAGTTTTATTCATCTTCAGCCAATTATTTAAATCTCTATCACAGAGGACAACATCCCAGCAGGGCAGTCCAGATCCTCCTCACCACTGGAATTTCTTCAAAAAACCTTTACATTTAGGAAACGCAAATCCAGGGAGCATCCAGGTGTTCGAACCATCTGAGCTGTCGCCTGCCAGTGTGGAGGAACAATAGCTGTATCGTTACCCACTCCCACATCTCCCTACCCTCACCAAGGAGGTAGCAACAAGCCCTGCACAGGAACCCCTGCAGGAATCTTTTTGTGATCTCATCCTTTTAGTCACTACCTACAACACGTACCCATGGGTGGAGGTGCAGACCAGTGTTGAATACAGCAGACGCAGCTGTTATCAGCCTGTCGAACCTTTTCCAAACCAAAAACCTCAATCAGAAAGGTCATGTTTTTAATTCTCTTGTTAGTTCTGTCAGTTTTACATATAGATTTTTTCCCGGTACTTATAGTCAACGTGATTATAGTTTAGCCTGTGTTGTATGATTGACTTGGGAATACAATGTAGAAAATGTAAATTATCTACAATAAATGTAAATGTTATTTTATTTCAGCTCGGCAAGTTGATTTTCACCATAATTGGCTTCAGTCAACAGGGAAGCCAGAAGTTGCTCAGTATGATCATTAACAGACATCCCATTAGCTTCGCGGTCTCTGTAATATCCTCTAAAAGAATAATGAGAAGTCTGTCTGTTAGACTTGTAGACACTTCATGGCTCCTGCTGCTAAAAGTCTCAGGAGGAATCGACAGGGATGAAACCCCGGCTGTTATAATACCAGCATGTGAATATCAAAGATTTCACACAGGGAGGAAAATGACACATTTGAGTTATCCAGAGATACATAACCATGATAAAGTGAGCAGGGGCTCAAAGGAAGGGATGTTAGCTGTGATATGAAAATGGGCCTATCGAAATTTCCTTGTGTTTTTTTTTTTTGTTGGGAGGAAACCAGTGTGGGTTGATGGACAGCTGACAGACCGTGCATATGGAAGCTACCTTTATTGCAGTAAAGTGAGGGGAGATGCAAAATTTTGGATTATACACATTGTGATGTGACTCCAGGCAATAATGAGGAAGTAATGCAGGATTAGAATTAGCACAGAGGTGAATTAAGCATCATTTCAACAAGATGTTTCTTGAATTGTTTGAGAATTGTTCGAGGATTAAAGGTTGTGTTGGAAAAGCATAAAAAGAGAGAATGGTTAACTGAATGTTTGTAACTAAGAGTACATCTAAAATCACCGTGTGTATGTATATATATATATAATTTTTCCACCATGCAAAACAAACAAAAAAATTTGGAAGCTTATGGAGTTTAGAGACATTTACAGTAGTTGTTTTTGCATATGTTTTACCGCACTCCTGCAGGCTGTAACAGTAGTGTATTTTAATCAGAGTTCATTCTAAATTTGAATGCAAAAATCACTGGAAGACCATAACAATACACCTTAATTAAGTTGTATGGACTTAAGTGCATAAATAAACAAAATCTGAATTCATTTTGGACTGAATAGCCACGCATCTTGGAACTGGGAGCCCTTTGTGTCGTATGATTTAAAGCAGCGCTTAGAAAGGGCCACAAAACTTCTCCAACAATAACGAGGAAATGTTAATTACTTCACCTGCAACAGAGTCTCAGGGGAGAGAGAGATGACCTGCCTCTCACCACAGCAGCTAACAGCGGATTTAAATCTCAGGTGTCAGCGTCTGACTAATTACTGAGCTGGGTTTCCCGACTCATGCTAAAGGTCAAACATGCTTCAGTAAACATGTTACGCTAAGGGTTTAGTTTCACTGTGTTTGCTCTACAGAGTTCATTCTTTGCTGCAAGGTACGTTTTTATAAGTGTAAAGCTGCATTTCAACAGCGAATCCATTCGACAGCAGCGTTTCCATCTGGACTGTTTATTTGAACTATTTTTTCCTGCAACATTGGCTTTTAAAGCAACTGTTTTCTGGACAGTGTTGAGTTAAATGGGACTGGACGTATTTCTCACTTGTCAAAATATAGCCAGAACCTGAGAAGTTTTATGTTTGCAGGCTAACCTGAGAGGACAGTTGGTTTATTTCTGTTTTTCACAACAAATCGAGAAAGAAAAGTACAAATAGCCTTATAGAAAAGAAGACGGCATCAATGGATCATAAATAAACTCCAGCTTTGTCAGTGACATCTATCGTGGTCCCGCTGATATACGACCTCGCCGTGACACAGGTGTTGTGGGATCCACTCGCAACACAGTAGCTCCTGACAGTTTTAATAAATGACTTTATTAAAAACTTGCAGGTAACAACACTGAAGGAGTCACAAACCTCTGTGGCATGCAAAAAACAGCACAAGACCACAGAAGTCCAAATAAACACAAGGCAAAAACTCTTAAATGGAGACAGGAGGTTGTCAGGTTTACCAGGGCATCATCAGAGAAGAGAAGTTCAAGGCAGTCAGGGTCAAAGGCAGGCATTTTGCTATGGGAGTTTGCTTTAGGACCAAGAAAGGGTGGATTTTTAACACTGAGCTCTATGCCAATGGATTTTACTGATTAAAGCCTTTACAAATCACAGTGCTCTGTTGGGGCTCGACGGGGCTCAACTGTCAGTGGTTGTAGGGTTTCCTTAGTGGTCAGGTTTTTTGTACCAACTCAGGGTTCTGGAGGTGCTTAGCTGAGAAGTGTTGACTGGCATCACAACCTGAACCAGCCATTGTTAAAACCTCACACAGCTTTCTTTTTATATGTTTTACTGTGAACAAAACAAAAAATAATAATAGCTATGTACAAAGCCTGAGGTCCACTGCTGAGGTGCAGATGTTTCTGAGCTTAGTGGCCTATTACAGTATTTCCACTGAGAACTACACAGCGTGACCTGAAGTGAAGAGGTTTATGAAATGTAAATGTAAAGCTAAGTGAGACCAGCGGCTCAGCTATGAATTGCTGCTATTAACCGTTGTTGGATCGCAATACCTCTCGTGTGTCACTGCTAATCCACGTGTTCTTTGAATGAAGACTTCAAGAAGAAAAATGCCAATTTCAAAATCTATTTAGCAATAGAACCAATTCAAGATACAAATATTACAGACCTCCGGGCCAGTTCATAACCCAGTCCATTGCCGGGGCATACAGACCAATCCAGTCCTTCTGCTTGGATGACCTTGTCCTCTTCTTCCAGTCCCATTTGATGTTGGTACAATCCTTCTTCTCCATTGTCTTCCCAGATGACCAGATCAAAGTTCACATTCTTCATGCAAATAAGCGAGTTTCTGAAGGATTTTCCCACTTACAATTACCATTTAAAAAAACATAAAGGTTAACAGTCCTAAAGCATAAATGAAACATACAAATGATAAATAACTGACAGCGTGAGGAGGTTTTCTATCCAAACAATCAGGTAATAAATTTGTGACTCATCGTGAGCTCAGTTAGAACATATGCAGGTGTGTTACAGGGATCACATCCTAAAATAACACAAGTACACTTTGGTAGTCCATTTATTCAGGTAGTGTTTTTATTGGAGGGACTATATTGTAAGTCAACAGTGAGTGGAGACCTTCAGTAGAGAACATGACGCTGCTGAGTGCGAGGGCAGAGAGCAGCCCCCGGAAACACGGCTCAGTTGCAGCGTTTGCTGCAAATCACCGGGATGCACTGCAGGTCCTTTGAACATACAATAAAGCGAAACATCACAGACATAGCCAACAGACATCACAGTGTGTTCACCATGTCATCTAGCAGCCCCTGGTTGTCAATGCATTCGGGTTACACATGAATAATAACACACTAAACACGTGTGTGTGTGTGTGTGTGTGTGTGTGTGTGTGTGTGTGTGTGTGTGTGTGTGTGTGTGTGTGTGTGCAGCCAATTAATGTTGAGTAATGAGCACCATCAGATGTGACTCCTGCTGTTTTACAGGTGATTATCTGCTGATTTCTGCACGTCCACTTTGCTTTAATGTATGTGGGCATAAACAGCACATACAGTATATATTCTGGTGCTTTGATATCAATGGACCAGAACCAAGACTTCTCCTCTCCAGTTTTGTTGCATACTCCCAGACTTTATCATCTTTAAAAGCTTTGGATTGAAGTCTTTCTACAATTAACCAGAACAATCTTGCAAATTAAATTCAGTTAATGCCCATGATTAAATTTTCATGCCAAACATTTCATCTGGATTACATTTTGAGTTATTGATCCACATTGCCGTCTATTTAGTTCAAATGCTCTTAATCCCTAGTCTTATCCTCAACTCCTTTATCAGCGATATAAAAGTAAAACCTGCTAGATGTTTTCATCTGAGCAGCATTTCTGAATTTTAATGTGTCCAGCGGTTGCTCTGGGTGTGCAAATCCATCTGTTTGGCAGACTACAAAGGGGTTACAGCAAAGAATTCTGGTTGGGAGCTGAAGATGGTAAACCGGATGTCTGCAGGGTGAACAGAGAACAGGTGGGATGTAGGTGGAAAGGGTCAGTGGTGCAGCTCGCCACTGGAGACAGACCATGATGAGAGATTTGTGCTGTCGTGCAGCCCTTAAAAACTACAAGCTTATCACCTGGGACATACTTTATGAAGGAGTGTGGGCTCAAGTGTCAGACATTTATGCACAGCTGCCTAAGTAAGATAGTGTCTCCACCCATCTCTCTCTCGGCCTGGGTCTCTTCTCCTCTGCCTCCTGTGATACAGTGTTCAGCAGCACTGGGAGCTGCATTCAGCCTCCCTGTCAGTCGCGCCTGCCTGGGTTTAATTCCAAGAAACTTTGGAGTCAAATATATTTCTCAGAACGACTTTATTAGAAGGCAAATGGGCTCTGTTGATTTCCCCACAAGGCAAGACTGGAGCCATTGCTGAGCAGGACCATTAGATAAAGCCGAGGCACAGTTGATTGCTCATAAATGCATATTGAACAAATTTGAAAAGCCTTTCTCCCCCCTCTCAGAGAGCACCGGTTTGCAGCTCCAATGCACAGTTTTTTTTGTGAGGACCATTCAAGACCTCCAATCACTGAACATCTGCCACAGGTCTCTGCAGGTTCCTGATTTTCCAGACCGATAGAAACGGCCGGGCTGATCGGCAGCTCGGCACACACAAAGACGGCCGGCCAACTCAGATAAATCCTCCCCAGCTAGAGTCAGAAATGCTCTTCACTGAACCGCAGTTTTGTCACAGCAGAGCAAAGCTGAGCAGGTATTTGCCGTGCACAGGACGCATTCCAGCCAGCATTAGAGCCCAGCTACAGTCACACATCGTGCACTGTAATAATGATGACAACACGCGAAGTATTTCCCCCGTTCCATGGTGCTTTGTTCTGACTTTCATGTAACAACACTGCCATATTAATGTAGATTACACATTAACTCACAAAGATCCAAATGAGATAAATCAGCCCGTCACGCAAGGCTGGATGGCTGCTGATTTGTGTCAGTCATGTTAATTTAAGTTGTTGAATGAGAAACTGACTGTGATCACCACCTTTATCAACGTATCAAGGGGGATGTCGGTGCGTTCATTCTCATAAATGAAATGTGGACGAAAGAGCACGTCCCAGTTAATTGCGGAACGCTCTAATTACCGTTTGTGTAGCTTTTAACCTCTTTATCGGCGGCCTGTTTCCTGGTCCAACAATTTTATGTGCCGCAATAACAGGACAGCCTTGCCACACATTCTCTGTGCTTTATTTTACACCAGTTGCCTATACCTTTTTCTCATTTCTTTCTCTTTGATCCTTTCACCTCGCCATAGTTTCATCCCGCTTTCCTCTCGATACCTTTGTTCCCGCTCTATTGTCTGCCATTACTTCCCTCTCAAAAGTCCCCATCCTCATCACTTTTGTGGCCCTATTTTCACCTTTTTTCTTTTCCCCTCCTCATCTCATTTCCTCCACCCATTTTGTTTCTGTCATTTTCATTCTGCCCATCGTCTCCCAGGATCACTGATGCAAGGGGGGTATCGGGTCAAGATCAGAATCAAAATCGTATCATTCAAAACTTTCAAATCACCATTCATCAGTCAAATACCAAACCTTTATTTCTTCTTGTTCTACCGGGGAGGAAGGGGGGGGGGGGTGTCAACCTCTTTGTCAGCTCAGCACTCTAATTGCGCTTTAAACACCAAATGCACTGGAATTACAGTCACAAAGCTGCTAATAAATACTGACAGTTAACAACTGGAAAAAGTGTGTTTTCAATTAGAGCAGCAGTAAGATGTGAAATCTCCATTGGAGTTGAGCCAATTTTGAGCAACAGAGCTTTGCACTATTAGCCCCCTGTTGAATGAAAACTCATTAAAACACTAATATTTCTTAGTGTTCATTACCATCAGTAGTTATTATCCAGAGAAACGATATTTTCCTCCATTATTAGCTGTAGAAGTTGGTAAAAAGTTTTTTTTTTTTTTTTTTTTCCACAAGCTCTCTCCTTTTAATGTATTTGTCTCTGTGTTTAGAAGTCCGAGGAATTTAAATCTGAGGCTTGGGAGAGAAAGTAAAATAGGTTTAATGGAAGGTGCTGAAGCGAGAAAGTCTCAGAGCGGAGTGGCATCTTCTCTCACACATTTATCATCCTTTTCTTTCCCACATGGAGACACATACATTCCAATGTTCACCTCAAACCGGAGGTTAAACATTCTTGGTGGTGCTTTTTAAAAATGGGCCAGTGTTTCCTTTGGCTAGGATTTATTTACCCCCCCTCGAGTCTGCGTGGGGATGGTTTTAGCCCTTAAAATGTGTGACTAATTCAAACTGTTGCAGCTAATTAGTTTCTCTCAGGTCTGCGATTGTGGACACAAGCGCTCGCATCCGTAAGCACACTCGATTAAATGAATAGATGTTAACCAGGTGTCGCTCTGATTGCTCCGCTGAGTTTGCCGACATGCAAACTACAGGTGCTTCTCCCCCGAGCATGCCCTGTCATAAATAGAGGAGCACAGCTGTCATCTGGGGGGGCCGCCGACCATTTCCCCACAGCACTATTGATCTGTCTTGTCAGGAATGTCCACGTGCACGTCCAAACCCTCTATCTTATCATCCAGATGCTGTCCTAATTTCATCCCCTTGATGGAAACGGGTGACATCAGATTGACTCCAATGTGAGCAGGAAGCTGAAATGATTTCAAATTAGCTGCTCGTTGTCATGGAGAGAGGGACGTTGCACTGTGCTCGAGTGTTGCTCCCGTTGTATTATATTCAGCCGCGCAGAGTAGAACTTACTTATTCCTCATCTCTCCCCCAGCTGCTCACCCATCTACTGCTCTCCTGTTTTCGCTGCCTCATCTGAAGCTAATCACCAACAGTTTGGTCTTTTGTGTCTCCATCAAACGCCTCATTTTTGCTGGCCAACTGTTTGTCAGGATCCATGAGCAGAATTGAGCTGTTTGGGTGGTGTAAGTCAAACATTTGGCTGTTTTCCCAGAATTGCACTGTGTAAAGTCAATCAAAGCCCAGTATTTTTCTTCTACTCTTAGTAAACATCACGTAAACTGCAGAGGCCGTTGATTTTAGTTTGAATTCTTTGGTTTGTGTGGTTAAACAACACAGTCTTATTTTTTCCTCTCTCTTTTGAATAAAGATATGCTCTGAAATAGAGTCGTGGCGGCAGGCAGGAAAACCTCTCCAGAGGAAAGGTACTTTTTTTTTTTTCCTATTTTGAACCTGCTGATCAATGAGATAGAGATCTCGCAGTCAATGTTCCACTCGCCTAAAAGGCATCATGGGATCTGCTGCCCACTTCATCTTTATCAGCGGTGCGCTTCTGCTCTGACTGTGGGGACCTGCGGGATCATTACGAGCGCAAATAGAGATCTGGCTGAAAGAGCCGGGGTTGGAAAATGGTTGGCTGGCTGAATTTGACACACTCCTATCACCGGTGTCTTATCTCTTGTCTTTCTCTCCCAGCACACATCTTTCTGCCTCTGTTTAATGCCAGCAGCTGGCCTCCTAAAAGCTCCCATGAAGCATTTGGTTGAACGGGAGATCAGGTAGAAATAATGGCCTTCCACCTGCCCTTCTCCATCGTTGGCCACCTCGCAACATAAGCTCTGCCAGCTCAGTATTCCAGCCTTGGCATCACATTGTTGACTGATGGACATTGTCTCCAGCAGCATCTGTTCTCAAACACGCAGTGGCAGCAGAGCTCTCTGGCCTGCAGGAGTTGGTGTAAAGCTCCACACTCGGATCTGCCAGGCGTATCGGCGGATACAACGTTAAACAAACTGCTCTGGCCTCAGCTGACCTTGCGTTCAGATCCGAGGCTCGATGGCAGATCTCCACTTGGCTGTGGCGTTGACTGGTTTTCAGGGACAACGCCATGTTTTTTTCCATGACAAGCTTGTGATGGACGCTAATTGATAGCCAGGTCAAACTGCTGTAAAGAAACATTTCACTCTAAGTGCAGCAGCCATCCTTGACACGTTCCAGAACCCATAAAAATGCATCAGCGATTTACTAGCATAGAGTTTTGTTCTGCTGTCCTTTGGAGTCCAAGCCAACAGATGTAGACGCTCATTATATCTCTGCACTCCATATGGCACTGCCGCACCTCCACCTCCTGTTAGGCTCTCCAGCTCCAGCCCCCTCCCAACAGGCTCCCATTATGTTCTGAGCAGACAGGTAGCAAAATAACTCAGGTACTTGTCAGCTCAGCCACCGTGGCAACGCGATGCTTGTTTTACCGGTCGCAAGTGAAATGGGCTTTAACGTTCACTGTGTCTCAAATTAACGATCTCCTCAGTAATGGCCGGGCTTGGAAACGACACAACCTGGAATATCTAGACAAGGGTGGTATTGCTAGGCCTGTAACTAAGTTGAAAAAGTGTGTAAAAGTGTTTTTGTACCTCTGTTCATAATTTGTTCTGTGAGAGTTAAATGCGATAATTAGAGCAACAGTTGGATTTCTTTCTAGCATAAATGTAAAAAACTACCCGATATATCATTGGCTTTGAATAGGAATACTTTGAGGCGGCAGATGATGATCAAAAGCATTTTATTCTGCCAGAAAAGAGGAATATTCTACAAAGACAGTGGAAGGGAAGCACAGCACCCGTTATGCTGTCTCTCTTCAAGTGTTGCTGCCACAGCGGCTGTTTGCATAGGTTCCATGTAGAGCTTTCATTGCATTTAGATTAAGGCCAGTTGGATGTTTGCAAGCTCTAAGACCCTAAATAAATATGAATAAATGCGACCGCTTTGCATACAGAACCGTTCATATTCATATATTCATATATGTGTGTGTGTGTGTGTGTGTGTGTGTGTGTGTGTGTGTGTGTGTGTGAGTGTGTGTGTGTGTGTGTGTGTGTGTGTGTGTGTTGCAATTCTAATTAATACAAAGTAGTTATTTGAGTTCTCACCCAAAATGCATTTGGATTCGGTCCCTAATCATCAAATAATGACTGCTGCTTTAACCACCTTGACTTGCGGTTCTAATGACAAATAAATGTTTTAATTTAAAAATAATACATGGGAGCCATGGTGGACACTTGAAATGTGTTAGTGGCCCTCAGAGAGCAGAGCCAAGCTAAATGCTCTGTAATGGTCTGTGTGTTATAAAGGGGGGAAACATGAGCCGCATTGCCTTTGACAGCAAAATCTAATTTAGCACTGCTAAATTGAATGAGTCCATTTAATGAGTTCGGATCCCTGCCCCATCTCCATTCCTCTTCCGTTTATGTTTTCCTGTTTGCCTCTGTCGTTCAGCCCAGTGAGACTGCTCTCAGCGCTCTATCCTCCATGTCTTGCGTTCGCTCCCTCTCTATACTTGTCATTCCTCTGTGCCTCTCCATAGCAACGGTATTTAGTTCTGCATATTTACCTGAGATTGTCATCCTTTGCAATTTTGGGATTCAATTATCTTAACTCCCACACCGCTGGCGGCACCACTGCCACAAGCAGCTGATTTTAAAAGACATTTACATCTAATTCTATCCTGTCACTTGCATCTACAGGTTGTTCAAAAAAGAAAAACATCCTTCACTTTAATCTCACCTGCTTCTTCTGTTTTTATTGATGCCAGGATGATGAGGAGAAGTTGTTTTGTCTCTGGAGACACTGAAAATGTTTTAAATAGAAATATGTAATTTACTCCAGCTTGGTGAATCAACTTGAAGCTGAGATGTTGAGATGCTGATTCTGACTTTCTTGCTTGGTCCAATCCAACCAAGATGGTACTTCGAGCCTTACCTCTTGCTAATTGGGGGGTGTCAGAGACTTGGCATCAGATGATAATAGCACAAACCCACACAAAGTTAGACTGAGATTGTTGCAAAGAACGAGACGTGTTCAGACCTATTTTTCGGATTCATCAATTGGCAGTCTGAGATACGGTTACACATAAATGACCTGGGGTCACAGTTATTGCTGTTTAATGTGTACAACTTCCCCCCTTCCCTCCCAAAAAAGAGATGTTGCCCTGTAGATATGCAAAGAGAACTTTAAGAATGTGTTAAGGAAAATCAGGACAGTGTCAGAAAAATTAAGAGATTGGACACAATGTTGGGCTCAGTTCACCAGCAGGGTGTAAAGGGATTACACAGGTTTTAGGACTCTTGAAGAAGAAAGAGTGTTGGTGCAACAGGAGCTGTCAGCAACACCCAGACCTCCATCAATCCAAACACCCAGGGACTCCATTACACCCTGATGGACAGAGATGAAAAAGCAATCAAGGGTGTATGGGAATGAGGGCTGAAGGAATGTATGGACGGTGGAAAGCGCAAAGACAGGCAATCTTCCATGATGAAGAGGGCCCCCTTATTTTCCCTCCTCGCGGACCCAGCATGTCCTCCCACATCCCCTTCAAGCCCCGCTGCACACCACTGCAAAGCCGGACCAGCAGCCTGACCCGACAGCTGCCACGCTCCTTCGCACCGTGGCTCTCGCCACCGCGAGCCCTTGGAGGATCGTATCGGCTCGCATCATCTGATGAACTGAAGCAGAGGTGGATTTCTTTGGAGAGAAATGAATGGAGGCATTTGAATTGAGGTTGACCGTAATTTACGATTTTCAGCAAATTCGCTGCAGTCTGGAATTGTTGTCACACTTGGGGAGAGCTAAAGGGGGCAATTGTTGCTGCCGTTTTTCCTCTTTGCCTGCAGATGAGTCCGTGTTAGAACTCTCGGCACAACGAGAGGGTGGCCAAAGAACTTATTTCAAGGACAGATATTTGTAATGTTCCAGCAAATCGACCCTGAGACAATATAACAGTAATTTATCCAAAGACAAACGGGAAAACCTGCATAGTTATCGATTTCCTGGAAACTGTTTCAAAGGCAGGGCCAATCAAAACATTAGCTGGATTATTATCTACAAAACTCGAGACTGTGAGGACCTGGATTTTGATGAAGGGGCACCGAACTAACAATCCAAATGGAGAAATTACAGCAGTGTAGGTAAAGATGAATAATACTTATTGTGACTAAGCGCTGTTATATTAGAGCTGTTTCATTTTACCCAAAAAAAGAATTTTCTCAAATCACCACTCTGTCAACCAAACAGGCACAACTGTTCTTGCTCTGGGATAAAGTGTCTTAAAGAACGATTAAAAGCAGCCACACAGGCTGACCTCAGTGTCTCCGTGCAGGTGCCCTATGTTAAGGTGGCTCCAGAGGACATCCTCAAGGTTCACTATCCCCGCTTCACCACTCTGGACCTGCGACCGACCAACACAGACATCAGCCTGGCCGTGGCCGGCCTCCTCACCTTCTTCAACAGCACCACCACCTGCCTCATCTGCGCACAGGCCGACTGTAAGTACGGCGTTAACGCCTCGTTACAGCTGGAGAGAAAGCTTGCATGTCAACAGAGTAAAGACATTAAACATATGTGAAATGTTTGCACATGTTGCAAACAGGTGCAGGGCTTATCAGTGTGTTGTGACACATTTCCATAGAGAACTCGGGCTGTCGTAGCACCCCTGAGAATTTCAGCCCTGAATAAATTACACATCATACTTTATCCTCTTCCACATAATAAAGCTGTAGCATGTTGGCAATTAATGCTGGCCGTTCTCTACTTTGCAGACAGTCATACTGTTAAACCACTGCCTAAGGTCAGAATGAGCCTGTGTAAGTGAGATGGCAGCTATTTCCGTCAACTTCTTATTAAAAGGTGCTCAACAAATTCAAAAGACACTGCTCAATTAAGTGACCTGAAAAGAAACTCGCAAATCTCTTTGAAGGAGGGTGGTTTGTAAATAGGAACTGAGATCAAATCACAGCCTGTTCCCACCCTCTTGCGGTCTAACAAGCCGTAATTACAAATCCCAAGACAAAGGGTTGGCGACCTTGACTGACCTCTGCTAGCCCTTCTCCTGATCAGCACGAGGCTGTGAAATAAAGGCTTGAATCGTTAGCAGCTCTGAGGTCACACTGAGATAGTGTGGACCATCCCGTCTGTCTTAATTCTCAGTTCCAGTCTTTTATCTTTCTGTAGCTGTATCTCAGACCTGCTTTCAGAGCCCAGTTTGATTCCTGCATGACTTCAGGGAGAGGCTTGTTCTTTAAAACGCCACATTTATATGTTAAAGAGAGATGTCAGCATGTACATGTGTATCTCTTAATCACAGAGGGAGGCTTCTGCTGGAGTCAAACAGGATGGTGCTCATCAGTAGCTCTTGCATCAGTGATGGGAGGCCTACACAGTCCCCTGCCTCTACAGGAGTGGTTAAAGAGTCTGTAAGGGCTGTGAGTAAGATAGCAAACTAAGAGAGTTATCAGCAAAACTGTCTAAAAGCAGCATCGCACCAACATGCCACCATGTGACATATGGTGCCTGCAAAGGTTACGGAGAAGAGGTCTAAACAGACTGGGCGTGCCCATCAGAATCCTGTTTTTCACCACGGCAGCTCTTCAGAGAACAGTGTAGAATATAAATATCAGGCTAGAGCAAGCGTGTCTTGAAAGATAGCATCCTGCTGCTATTAAAATAGCTGCACAGCCAATGAGGTAAAGAGAGTATCAGAACGATAACAGTATTGTCACTGAGCAGACATGTGTGCAGTCTGGTCCGTGGCTCCTAGTGTGATCTAAGAGATGTGACTGTCACTAAAGGTTAAGTGTGTGGAGACCTTTCATATAGTACAAATGGTTATGTAATAAAATCTTCATAAATGCAGTAAAGACAACAATCACAAATGACCCACAATGTTGTAGCTGTATTTTAACATGAGTTGTGTAACATCTTCCCTCCAGTTTCTGCTATGTCTCCTTTTTTTCTGTAAAAATTCACCAAAAGACTTTATCCTTTCCTCTCCCAGTGGCTTTAAAGGATAAGACTTCCGATAAAAGTCCCCTTCTGGCTGTGTGGGTCAGTCAAGAGGTTCTTACTTTGTGTCAGCGGGATAAGAAGCAACTGGACAGGAAATGAAATGGAAAGAAGAGTAATGAAATGAGGGTGGTGGGGAGATGAAACACAGCCGGGCCTTTTTGGGCATATGTGGGAGAGGTGAGCAGTGTCGGTGGGGCTAATGGAAGAGGTAACCACACTACAAATATGCATAAACATTGGCTACAAGAGGCAGCCGGTCCAGGAAATGATGTGACCTTATTGATTTGAGCTCTCCCAGCCTCCATTTATTCAACAGGAAATGCAGCACATGGCATCGTGCCTGCGTTAGTGTGGTCACCACAATGGTTTCAGCGAAAGCCCATCTGACTCTGGCTCCAGCCTGTCCAGATTTCAGCCCCCCCCCCCACGGATCCTCAGCGGCACGCATGTTCAGTGTGCCGTTGGCAGCCTGGTGTCCGTTGCTCGTCCACTTGTGCTGGTATCATAAATCACCCGCAGCAGTGACAGACTAATAGAGCGTAGCCAATTCATGAATATTTTGAGGGTGAGGCAGGGAGAGCGGTGTGGCTGTGCCCAAAAGCACCATGCACGCAGCCACAGGCATTAATCTAGCTAACCTTTAATATTGATGGCTCTGTGCTGGAGCACTTGGCCTGTCCTGTCTCTGCGCTGGACTTTCTGGTTTCACATGATCCTCACCTGCGCATTTAAAGAAAAACTCAATTAATAAATTTTTCCTACAAACCACACTGTGCAAACCACAGACGACCCCGTACACACAGCTCAGTTGCTCTCTGGATGTGCTCAGTTGCTCTCTGGATGTGAGATTAGGTGATCGGTGCAGCTGCCAGCAAGTGAGAACAGCGACAAGCTGTGAAATGTAACTGGCGCTACAGTACAGGTAAAACCGCTGAAACAGCAAGACACAAATTACTTTTTTCTCCATTTTAAAAGGCACAGTTTGATAGCATGTTATTCCATTTGAGCTCCCAGTGAGTGCTCTATAATAGTTAGACAGAAAACCAGCACTTCCACTACTGGCTCTATCAGTTGATGCTGAACCCTCCTCACGTCTCCTGCTTCAATAATGTTTTGTCAGGATAATAAATAAGTGCAGATTTAATTAAATAAATGGCAGCTCATTTTAGGACTTCCTGTCTGTCTTCTTAAAATTTGGATGGAAGTTGGCCTTGAAAGTCGATGACAGGGTTCCTCTGATTCTGGGCTTTGTGTGTGCAAATCTGCTGATTGTTCTCTGTAACAGCTCATTGGTCATCAGCTCTGCAGGGTCAGGACAAATATACTATTTGACTTCACGTGTTGCTGTTTCTGTGACGATCCACCTGTTTTAAACAGTCCTTCATTCTAAAGTCATATTTCTTTGCTTTTTAATATTTAATGCACCAACAGGCCTTCTGAACCTGGAGCAGCTCCTCCGGCGGTTCCTCATCTCAAAGGAGACGCTGTCGGTGCGCATGCTCGATGACAGCCAGGACCCCACCCCTGTGCTGAAGGAGATACGAGACGACAAGACGGCCACCATCGTAGTAGACGCCAACACCACCATGTCACATATTATTCTGGAGCGGGTCAGTGTGCTTCTTATAGCAGCTGCGTCATTTATGCTCTGACAACTTTTTATGTTTATGTGCCGAAAAATTAACATTTTCATAACGCTCATACATTTCAAGTCAGACGTATCTGAAACCGCCAGAGGCTAAACTGTTCAGCGTTGAAATTAATTGTACGCGTCTGCGGAGAAGCTGGTTGGTCAGATTTTAACCACAGGAGAGAGGCGGCATATTTCCCCTGATGTGGAGGCTGCAAAACAGCCACAACACATTGGCTTTTTTCCCTGTTTTCGCACACCAAAGGAATATTCAGTGTCAATTTCACGGTGGACACAAAGAAACAGACATGTAAAATTAAAGGATAATTCAGTTAATTATATTTATCAAACATTTTGCAACAATTATATGCATGAAGTCAAAGTCTGTATACAAAGTCTTTAATTAATTTGGAAAGCAGTCACATTTATTGAAATTACAAGTGACTGGAGTGTGTTCTAATGTTTGCGTTCCAAGCTAATGAAGTGGAACGATCCTTCAATTTTAATTCATTATATCTCTTGGTCTTTCACATCAACACGCAGCAAAATGCAACTATGAATGCAGCCTGTGCTTCCGTTTCCTGTGCTTATCCGTATCGCCAGCTAAAAATGTGAGGCCCAGAGGTTTATTTCAGATTTAAAGATTTCCAAATTCACCCGGCGCTCAGTGGGATGCACCTATCTGATGTCCACAAGTCACTTCATTAACTCAGGAGCACGTTTTCATCTGAGCCTGCAGTCCCCAGTCAGGTGGTCGGCTCTCATATGTGTTGATTTTCTGTCTCATAAAAGTAGCCAAATGCCAACTTTGTGGTCAAAAGCTTCAGCAGGTTTGGGCTGAAGGCAGGACGCGTATCTCCGGAGTTGATTGGGAGCATAAAACACCTGAATTCTTGGACTCAAACTCAATCAGGACATATAAGTATCTGCTTGTGTTTATGAAGAGCCTTTAAGGTATCAATAACATCAGTAGGCGTGGAGGCAGCAATGTTTGGCTGCAGCATATGGTCTCTTATTTATTAATACACAGCTCATTATTTCTAGATCAGGATGGATGGCCCACTAGACACATTCTGACAATAATTGGAGAAAGAAGGAGAGAAAGAGAGAGAGGGAGAGACTTTAGTGAAGTGAATGAGGGGAGGAGATGGACAGAAAGAGAAGCATCGTCCCTTTTCTCGCTCTCTTTCTCCCCCTCTCTCTTATAGTCTCAATATACTCCCAATCTCTGACTTCAATCAAGTGTTCAGTCACCATGACAACCCTGGCAGCACTCGGCAACAGAGTGGCAGTCCACAGTGGGACTTCTTGCTTTTTCCTCTTTTGCCATCCCCTTTCTGTCCCTTCAGCTGCTCTTTTCCCTGTCGTGTGAGATGCTGAGGAGTGGTTTTCAAATTGGATTTCTCACACCTTCATCCACGTCTGGCTTAAACTTTTGTCTCTTTTACATGTCCGCCTGTCTGTCAGGAGACACTCTTGCAGCGGAGTGGCGGAAGTCGGCTGTCCGTTGACTAATCTGGAGTTGCCAAACATATCAAAGCTGCCTGCCGGCATACTTGACATTCTCTGATTATGATAATCATGCACGGCCAGTCTGAAGGGACAGAATTCTTTCATCATGCAAAATCACCCCCCCAAACCACACAAACACACACACCCATGCCTGTTTACATCTCACATCAACCACCCCTTCAGACAAAGGTCTCATTCTCTGAGGCTTTATGTTTTAAAAGGGTGTTGGTCAGCAGTGTTAGTGCTCTGAATGTAATCTGGTTCATTCAGGCCTTTGCTGCTGTTGCAACTGAATGGGACAGTGAGCCCATGTCCACCAGCCGTGCACACACTGAGCACAACAATGACAGGATCAAAAAGCTATCAGGCTTTGAGTTAAAGTGGAGCCCCTGGGGACGGTTTTCTTCAGCTACTTATTTTACTGGCTATGAAAATCTGATCATTATCTGATTATCAGATGATTCAAGTGATCCTGTAAACAGCATAATGTTTTTTCTTTATCAGACAATGGTAGTTATCTGATTATATGAAATCAGATTAGGAGCCCTAGATCTCTCACTAATACCCTGATGCATGTATACCCATTAAGATGATTAATGTCTTTTTCTAACCTTTGCACATAAAAAAACAAAACAGAACACAAAAGTGATAAAAATTCCTTCATGGTCTTGTAAACAGGCTAACTGACCAACAACTGACGGCACTTTTAGCCATAACTGTTCTAGAATATTACTCAGTGTGTGAAATACAGGACCTGTTGAAGATGTTTTATGGATCAAACTATATATTTACCAAAAAAAACCTCTTTAAAAAAAGTGCAGAATCATAAAAGTTGAATTTAAAACACATAAATGGATCTTTGCTTGGACCATAGCGCAAAAGTAATGTTTTAAAATGAAACAGTAAATCAGTGGGGAGAGACTTTAAATATAAAATCTACATTTTCTGTTGTTTATCATAACGTGCACTGCAGATATGGAAACCACTGTCCTGCTGGTTTTAATTTTAACTAATAACACTGATGAAATGAAAACTATGAAAAAGTTCAGGCTGTCCTTCATGACTGCTTCTCACTGTGACTTTGATTTAATCAAATTAGGAGGGGGTGCTGTGCAGCATACTAATTCAGCCCAGATATTATTGGCTGCACCAGAGTTGTCGGCAGAGGACGACCGACTCCTTTTACCTGGATGTGAATTGGACCTGACTGTTTAAGAGAGCTGCATACTGCCTTCACCACTTTTCTTCCCTCATGTCTCTATGCCATCTGATCCCCCTCCCCCTCCAGGCCTGTTTCTTTGACATCTGTCTTTCTATCCCTTTTGTACTGTACTTACCGCCTATTTCTTTTATGCCTCCTCTCCCTGAACTCATGTTTTCTGCTCCACAGGCCTCAGAACTGGGAATGCTGTCAGTCTACTACACATACATCTTCACCTCTCTGGTAAGCAAGCAGACGCTGTGCCCCTTTAGAGGTAATATAGATTTCACACCTACGCGAGCGCATCAGTGCTCTAATGTGCTGCTCTTGTCGTGTAATAAAACAGTGCACTTAATTAGTGGCCGGCACTTGAATGAATGATTTGAATGATTGGATGGATAGTGTCGAGCAGACTGGTGATAAAACAGAGAAGATTTATGGCAGAATTTCATGGCTGTGAAGTCCATTTTCTCCCTCACTGCATGTGACTGCAGACTAGACTGGTGCTGCTGAGGTTTTAGTGGCTTTGGTCACTGTTCAGTTGCCTACTCTGACTGCAAGTCTGTAGCATAAATAAATCGTGACCATTATTTTCATCTGTACCAATTTAGCTGATTTTATTAAGTGAATAATAGCAGGAGCTAAGCTACATATTAGGTCTTGTGAGGTGCTGGACTACCTACTTGGACATTTGTACTTTGGAGTACACACTTTTCACCATTGGCTGAAATGAAATGCATTGTGGGACACCTAGTTATGCCAAGTCCAGACTGGCCCCCGACTGGTGCGTACTTTGTGGAATGAGAAACACAAGTACACATCCGGGAAGGTTGGGAAGGTACTTGACAGGTTGAGAACTTGGAGTGGGAACCGTACCTGGACCACAGTTGATGATGCTTCACAAGAGTGTGAGAAGGGAAGGATGGAGAAATACACATAATAAGAAATGCATTCCAGCTTCTTAAAAATTACGTATTTATTTGTGTTTTTGAAGTTATTATTACTATGCAATTCACCCACTATGTGTTCTTCCCTCGTATTTAGTAAATCGTGTTTAGTAAAGTTTAATAAATGTTTTCTTATTCTCATCATAGACAAATCCCTTTTTAGCTTGATGTCCCTAAATCTGTATTAAGTGACATGAATATACACTCGTTTATAACTGTTTTTCCTATTAAATTGGCGGAGATTCAGCTCATTTGGAAATAGCTGTGAGCTGAAAATCCTAAACGCAGGAAATACATCACCATCTCTGATATTTCTCTAATTACTCTAATGATTCAAAGGGTCGAGAGAGCCACGATAAATCACTGCGGTAGGACGCATATCTGCCTAAAGTAGATCACTGCAAAAGGTGACTGGAGAGGAAATCACCAAAAACACAAAATCTACAGCACCTTTAATAGAATATTGTCACTCAAAGCTTCATTCAGGTTATTTAGTAACACACAGTAAATGAGATGAGCTGCAGCACCGCAGACCTCAGTAGTGGGACTGACCCCAGCCCCGCCGTTAATCATATTTAGCTGGAACACTGCAGAAACTGATGACATTATCATAAAGATAGCACTTTGTATCTGTAAGTTCCCTCGTAATTGAAATAAATGAGGTTCAAAACAATGGCCTGTAATAGCCCTGCAGGGATGATTCATATCAAGCTGTTTTATGAGAGCGGCGGGGCCACTGTGGTGCCCCTCCACCATGCTTTTCTCCCCTCCATTGAATCACTCCACACCATTTCTTTAAAGACGGCCTTTGTCCCAGTGATTGCTTTGTCATTAGTCAAAGAGCTAACATCGCTAAAATGGCCGGCCAGCATGCCGCCGCAAGCCTTGGACATAATGCGTTTCCCACGTGGGGGGGAAGCAAAAACATACTTGTGTCATTTAGTATTAAACAATGACAATTTGATGTCAAACGTCTATTTGATTTGACTTTAGTCTAAGATCATTAAAATGTAGAGATGGGTTTTCAAGCTTTTCCTCCACAGAAATGAAAAACTGATTCACATCTTTCTATAAAAACATGCAAATTATTTTTCTTGTACCAGAAACCATCAAGTTCACCAGCAGATTGTTGTTGTTGTAGTTGTCTTCCTCAAGACTCTCATCAGCTACTAATTTTGTTTGGGAGATTACTGCTTTAGTAAGAATAAGGCGTCTTCCTCGTTAAGGCGTTTCACAGCCCTGATAACACACAGATGAAGCAACATGTAACTCTATTTATTTGAGGCAACAACATATAAATCAGATGTTAAGTCAACAGCAGAAATCAAGCAAAATTAACATCTTCCATCTCGGTCGTGTTGAGCGCAGGCTTCCGTGCTCTTGCTCTTTAATGGTTGTGGATTTTCCAGTCAAGATATTTCCTTTATCTTTGTGAGGACAATAACCTTTCTGAGCGTAGTCAAAGCCTACACTTATCACCTTAATGCTTCACCCTGTGCCCTTTAGCAAAAGGTTTTCCATAATTTGGCCTCTGACTGGTACATTTACTACATCCTAAGTGAATGAATGATAAAAGTGAGGTCATCAGAGCTTTGACAATTGAAGTATCGCTTAAAGTTCAAGAAAAGTGAGTTTGTTTATTAACTAAAACCTCTTTTGGCTGCCTGCAGATGCTAAATTCATTTCTCAGATAATGTTTGTTGACTAGCTGCCATAGAAACACAGCTACATATATCATAGAGTTCCACAGAGAAGAATGTTGCTTAGTTCAGGTAAATTTTGAGTTTCTGATAGCGTCACCGGCTCCAGACTTAAAATTGAGATTCCTGCTGAAGTTGATCAAAAGAGCAGCTAATCCATCTGAATAGCTGTCTTGAGGTCTCAGCTTTGAGATGGTGATAATTACATGATGGGAGAAGTGGAGTTATTTAGATTAATGTAGAGAAATTTCATTGCTGCAGTAGGAGCTGATCTGGGTTTCACTTCTTCTTTGAGTTGGAGTTGAATTCTGAATAATAATGAGGACTCATTAATAATTTACAGGAACATTTTTCCCTCATTATATGGGGAAGAAGTACAGAAAACACAGTAGATATGTGCTTAATGTAGTCAAAATACGTGATTACCTCGATTGCATTTTTATTTTTGCTGTTATTTCTAAATCAGCCCCATACCTTCATGTGCTTAATGTAAGATGAAGGATTCATAATAAAACATCTATACGATACAAGCTTAAAAAAAAGGAATGAATGCACCACAACTGCTGCTGCTGTAATGCATAATTGCATTTCTGGGCCATTTGTTGAATTTATTTGGAAGCATCTTGCATAATTATCTTCAACACACACGCCACCTCTCCCTCCCGTTTCCCACTGCATTTGTCTGCGGCCTGTGCTGACACTTCATTTATCTCCCCTCCTGACGCTCCTAACTAATGACCTGCCACAATGCTCCTCTGACTAATCTTTTTCCGCCCCGAATCATCTCGAGACGCCCGTCAGCGCCCGCACTCAGCTGTCCGTCTGTCGGTTCTGGGTTTTAATCACGCTTGCTCGTGGATTCGACTGCTTTTGAGCTTCATTAGGGTTCGGTTTGTTTGTCATACCCAGTACTGCGTGGACGTGATTCATCTGATGTGAGAGATGGATATTCAGCTGGCTGCCATGATAACTCATCATACTGCGCTTGTGTGTTGCAGTGGGTCTGATATTCACCAAGTATGTCTCTGATCGTCTTCTCTAATGCGCTCTTCCTAATTGTGTGTGTTTGTTTACGTATGTGTTCGTTCCTATCTAGGGAAGCAGTCCATTTATTACAGGGCCTCTGCAGAGAAAATACAATACAGCTCTGTGAGCTGTTTTCTTCTCTCCTACCATGAAGCCCTCTTAATGCTGGTGGGTAATATTCTGGCCTTTAATTGTGAGATCTCTGGAAATCTGTTCTCTTGGGTCAGCACAGAGAGGTATTTGAACAGTTATGTTCGATGAATGAGAGGGAGTGTCTCCAATGTACATGTGCAGCAGTGGATTGCTCGCATGTCCAGACTAACGTAGATAAGAACCGCTGGAGCACGTGACACTGCTGCTCGGCAGATCCTATCTGAGTTATTTGTATCCAAGCTGCTCAGCGGGACTGAATAAATCACATCAAGCTGGCAGTGACTCATCATGTGTTGACAGTGTGCCTAATGTCGTTTGAAGGTTACGCGACCATGAGATCGGGCCCAGCAGAGCCTCGCTCCGTGATGTCGTTCCGAGTCTAGATGGGCGCCTCGCTCGCTTCCGTGCATGTTTGCATGCGCACGAAACGGAAACGCTCTGTGACACGACATGCGCAGCTGACATATTTTCCCATCTCCGGCGAGCCGGAGCCATTGGTTCGGGTCCCCTGCTTCCCACCTCCCATCCACGGAAGCCCTTGCGCTTGTTTATCTTCCCTCTTCCCTCCGCCCTCCCCTGTGATCTACTGTTGCGGATGTTCGCCCCAAAAGATCCGCCAGCACTCCCCAAAACGTCACACCTGAACAACAAAGCTCAGATAAACACACCGGTGTACATCTGGACTCATGCAACAGACCATTTCTCCATCCCGCCCTTAACACCCAGGCCTTTTCTGTCTGTCTGTCGGTCTGTCTGTCTGTCTGTCTGTCTGTTCTCTGGAAATGCAGGGATTTTTTTGTAGGTTCTCATTTTGACCTCCCTCACACATTGATTGAATCCCATATTTGCTCTTCTGTGTTTATAAGTAAGAGCTGATGAGCAGGTCTGTGTGAGTGATGGGTGGGGGGGCAGCTTTTACCTCTGCAGCGCAGCAGAAGCCGATATTGGACCGTTAATCCCTATTCTTTTGCAAACACCGCTGGGCTCTGCCATTTGTTCACGGCCTGCTGGGGTTCTGGACTCGACATGCTCCGTGCTTCTAATTATCCCTCCCAGCACCGTCAAACGATAAAATGCTTTATAATTAAATGTGCCTCAGAAGAACAGATGAAATGTATTCTTGCCTCACTGACCTGCACAAACATACTCTTTTTAAAAAAAATGTATTTATTTTCCGGAGGCAAAATCAGGCTTCCTGGTCAAGACTAGATAAAAGTTGCTGGATAATAGTCACCTGCCCTTATACGCCCTTCTCATTTCACTACTTTTATTGGTACTTCTGTTCTGTTTATTACAACACCTGCATCATTCCATCTCTCCACTCTCTGTTTATCTGTAGGTGTGTCTGGCATTGATATCAATATTGTCTGAATGATAGTGAACTCAATTTCAGAAGTTTATTGTTCAGGCTTGAATGTGAGCGAATGAATGAAGGAAGGGAATATACTGAAAGAGAGAGAATGAGAGCGAGGAAGAGACATCAGCTTTAGCCTCCATCTTGCACAAGTGCGGTGCAGAGGAGTTAAACCAAAGTCTTGTCAGTCAAACTGCTTTAGAGGGCAGCCACTGTGACTGTGAAAATGATTGGGATTTAATTAATTCCCTACACAGATTATTCAAAGTTCATATTTGCTTGTTTGGAAACAGACTTTTGAGAATCAATCAGCTGAGTAATAGAAAAGGTAATAGGCTGTGTGGATGGTTACAACTGCATATAAACGCTGCCGTCATGTCAAGTGTGTTTTACTAAATAATGGGCATTTTATAACAACTTATTTTACTTCAAACTACATGATAATACTTTTTTCTTGCTGTGAACTCAGCCCTAGACAAATGCTTTATGGCTGTGGTGATATCACAAAGATATCATAATAACTCATAATTGCTTAATGATGCACTTGTGTATTCTGATGTGTACAGTAAATGGATGTTCATGTCTTCACTAGTTCATGAAGATTCATTAATGCTCGCTTAAGAAAATGCAATGCAAAGAGAATGCAATGGGCTCTATTCTACTCACTCACAGCACTTTACATTACAAATGTCACCCACTCACCCCCTCACCCTATAGAACATCCCCCATCCTAAGTTTTACAGACTTTTTACGCTGCTAAATCCAATAATAAAACTGAACAGCAACGGCAGCAGTCGGTGGGAGTAGCTCAGAGTGGCTGAGTTAACAATCACCAAAAATGCTCCATTCTTTCACTCTCTGTTAAAGTACTCCTCCACTTCTTCTTGAGACTGCATCAATCCATTTCTCCTCTGTCCATCCATCCCTCCCTTTTCCTTCAGTTGCCATTTATTCTTCATTAGAGCTGTATGGGCTGCTGGAGGCATCCCAGCAGGCTCTGGGCGTGGGGCACTAATGCTCCTAGGGCAAGTCACCGGCGTAACACACCATCCACACTCTCACACCGTGCAGTTCCTAAAGAACACTTCTTTTCCCTCTTGCTGCCTCCTTTTGTGTGGGGCTCTGTTTCACTAAGCTCTTACCTGCATGCCCGTCAGTCTGCTGCTTCATTAACTTGTCTGAAGTCCTCATCTACAGTTGAGCTGCTGCCGTCTTGATTGCTCTCAGTCAGAGTTCTTCTCTCAAGCTCTTTAGAGTGACAGTCTGCATTTTTCACTTATTCACTGCCCTGCTGATCTGCCCACTTTTCCTCAGCCAGCAGTTCTAAGATTACTAACCTCTTGTTTCTATCTGTCTGCTGAGAGCAACAGTCTTTCTGCAGCTTCTCCAGTCCTTAGTGCATCTACTGTGATGGTGTAGCTCTTGTGTATGATTTTAACTACCTTTTATAAAACTACCAGTGTCAGGTATGATAACCAGGCCAGAAAAGTTCCTCAGAATACCTGGAGGGTGTCTTCTCCCTTTCTGCACCCTGAGATCTTAGGCTAAGAGGCAGAAATTAGATCAAGGACAAGTGAGACTCTGTCAAGAAGGAGACAACCAAGAAATAAGCGATGATTCATCTTAAAGAGTCCTGAGTGATCTGGAATGGATCCTTTATCTGCAGGGGAATGAAGAGGAGAACATTGTGTGCAACGGAAACAGAGTGTGTGGTTGTGCATAGGTGTTCCTGAGACAGTCCAACATCTAACAGCCATTTAGGCGGGTACGATCAAGTGACACGGATCACCGTGACCAGGTCGCTGTCGTCATTTTGAGTAATGTCTGTGCTGGGGACAGTGTCAGAGCCAGAGTCAAAATGGTAGACTCCTGTGGTCATGATGAAGACTTCCAGGAGCCAGACCAGTTAGCTAGTCTGTCGACATCACAGTGGTGGATCAGCAGAAGAAGAACAGTTATAATGGCACTTGATGTAGCAGGTGTGAAGGCAACATTAGGAACAAAGAGCTCCACAAACTTGGTGACTAAAAAGGGCTTGAGGAGGCGTTAACCTTGTGCAGTTATTTGCATTTATGCTTAGATCAGCTTTTAAGTGGGCACAAACACGACGAGACACACTTTCCTTCTGTCTTCACTTCCACAGGTGGACTCGGTGGGGGACGGCTCACTTTACAGCCCTGTCCATCTAACCCTTACTTCTCAGTACTTGAGCACTTGGGTTGGTTATAAATTCCTAAAACTCTGTTTAAACCTGTCATGTGCACATTTTCATCCCAAGAAAATGGATGTGAAATTCTTAATTCTGCAAATGGACATCTAAATTCATAGAAGTAGACTGTTCTGGTGTTTTTTTAATCGCAGGCTCTAACATTATTCATTATTCATGAGGCCCACACATTAATCCTTCATGGCTAATTCAGAAGGTTAACAAGTTGAGACATGAGGTCTCTTCATGTTCTGAAAAATATCATATGCATTAGGGTTGACGACGCACTAAAAATAGAAAACATAATAGAAAGGGTTTTTTTTAACTGTTTTAAAGGTGAATGAAGTTGTCATACAAGCAGACTAAATCCTACAAGAAAAGAAATTTACATCAAAATCATAAATCTCTTCAGTTCCTTGGTGTCTTTTAATCTTACATGCAGTGATGGGGTGTAAAGCGTTTAGCTGATTCTCCCACCTCTCAGCCTTCTCCTCTTCTGTACGTGTGAGGAGTTGTGCAGTATTGATTACTCCGGGTCCGTCTCGTTACCAGCGGCTCCCCTTCTAAAGCACATGTCTGCATGACTCAGTGTTGACAATTGCATTACAGCCTATTATCTTCTAAATCCCAGGGCTTTGGTTGCAGCTTACTGTGGGGTTCTTCTCTGGAAAGTTTATATTGCTTGCTGACTACATACCTTCCTTCCAGCTTTTTGCCCCCCAATCTTCTTTTATGCTCTTATTCTCCTTTTAGCGATTGAACAATGACTAATGCCTTTACCACCACAGTCGCCGTATTCAAGTCAAGTTATTTCATTTGAATTTTAAATGGCTGAGGCTGCAGATGTCCTGCTGTTATTAAGCTGTTAATTCCTGATTAAGTAATTAGACATGCAAAGTCATCTTTCATCACTTTAAATCCTATCCAGCTGTGAAAACATGACAGAGCGCCCATTTGATGGTCACCCCCCTGGCGTATTGGCTCTTCTTCATCAACATGTGTTTAATTGTGTGCTTTAACATACACATGTGACTTTGGATACAGGCTTTTATTCTTATTTTTTTCATCTAATTTGCAGACAGGATGTTGATTAGAGCCGTGTGAAGCGAAGACGACGCCCAGCTCTTTGCTGTTTTAATCAGCCTGATGGAGCTTTCATTCTAATTGAAGCGCATGACTCTATTTATACTCTGATTATCACTCCAACAAACAATGAAATCCAGATAGGACGCTCGATAGAAGATCAAGCGCAGCCAGTGAAGTTGAACACGCTCGATAGAGACATTAGTGATTGACTGTGAAATAAACGATACGCTGCGGTTTAATTTCTTTCTGTCATGGAGGCACATGCAGTCTGTTATCGACTTGTAATTAGAACATCCAACAATTCATTTTGTAAGATTTATGAAGTCCCCAGAGACAGAACAATTAAAAGCCTAAGGTGTATTCCAGGCTTTGGCCATACAGCCTGAGACAGGCTGGTGACGAAGTCCAAATCACGAGTCCTCATCTTCGCTCATTAGAGATGAGAGGGAGCGTCTCAATACTAAGTACGCAAGGAAGGACTTGGGAAATTTCTGCCATCTGCTGACTGAGGTGAAAGGCATTGTGGGATGCCAAGTAAAGAGAAGAAGGATAATAACAGAATAGAGCAGCTGCATCTATGCCAATTCTGTGCCATAGATGGTCTCTGAATGTCTTTTTCAGTACCCTGAAGTCCACATGAGAGCCCTACTGTATTCATTCATTCCTGTGAGCTCCAAATAATTGTGCCCCGTAATCTGAACTAGATCCAGCACTGGGCACATGTGCTGCCTGTGCTCAGAGTGAATGGGGCAAAGGAAGATAAAACAGAAGCTGAGTGACACAATAAACAAAATAAATCCAGCATCAGAAGAAGTTTGGTATCAAGCTCTGCAAACACTATGAAGAAGGCAGAAACAACATGCAAAAGTAAATCCGCTCGGCGCTTCTAAATCTCTTTTATTGTAGGACAAAAGACCCGAGAGAGCCCATTTCTATTGTCAGTTCACAGAAACAGTGTTGAGGCTGTCACAGCCGGTTCTCCCTTATTATTAAAGCTGAAGTCAGTGTTATTTTACAACAAAGCAAATTATAAAACAAAATCATGTTACAACCTGCTTCCCATACATCCGCATTTTACTTTTCTGTTTTCTTACAGTGTAATCAGGAGAATCCCTGCTAATCTAGGGTGGTCTTTGAGGAAAAACCACTAGATAAAAAATATTATGAGTACCATGTAAAAAGTTTTAAACATTCCTTCCTCAATGCTTCTGCTGGGATTTGAACAATTAGCTTATTGGAAAAGACATTATTCTTCATATAAGAGAAGCTGGTGGGCTCCAAACCTGGAGTAAAGGTTCTCGTCCAAAGTCGTTGCCTCACAATTGCATGGTTGCTGTTGCAGGTTGGACGTGATTCTGTGGAAAATTGGATAAATTGTGTGACTTCATATTTCATGTGAACATGGTGTTATGAGACATACTGTATGTATGATGATAATGTTTATTACAAGTTGCATTAAATTAGAGGGAAATTTATGGAGATTTGTAGAAATGCAGAGAAGGTGGGAGTTAATAAAACTCAACGTGGCACTGAAGTGAGCTCTTGTGTGCAATATTGGGAAGAGAAAATTTAATAAATCATTTACATTTTTTACCTAGGCGTGATATTTTGTAATTCTCTCATCACTTCTCCTCCCTTTCCGCTTCCAGAACGTAATTAAGAGGCTGCAGGCGGCTTTAGAGCTCAGCCCCAGTTTGTACCCCTGACACAGAATGACTCGCTGCCAAAAACAGACGAACAATCCAGCTGTGAGAGCGTCGTCGGCGTGCGGCTTCATTCATCTGCAGGGCGACAGCCAGCCAGAACGCCCAAATCCTGTTAAATGTTTCCTCTTCTTGAGAAGGAAGCATCATTAATGAATGAAAAGCAATTCACAGAAAATGGTGAAAAGCATGCAGCACGTGTCCCGGGGCGGCGTGCCTGAGCTGTGGCGCGGAGCAGACCGGCCATTCACGACCCACTGAGCTGTCTGTGGCCCCCATGTTTAGCTGTCTGTGTCCCTCATGTTTAGCTGTCTGTGTCCCTCATGTTTAGCTGTCTGTGTCCCCATGTTTATATTTCAAAGCTTTTGTGTTTCGGTGCAATCACCATTTCCAGCAGCATGAAATCCTGTTTGCTAGCAGACCGGCAAACATCGGGGGCGAACAGGCTGAAGCATTTAGCTGCAGTTATTGTTTGGATTGCAGAAAGAGTTCGATCCATTAGCTGTAATCAAACACAACTTCATATTACTGTGTGCTAGACGAACAAATCTAGTGCAGCTACATAGTTCTGCCGTTGGGTCATTTGCGACTTACATAGGGACAAAAATATTCTCTTATTATACATTTCCATGAGTTTTGGTGGTTTTAGGAAGAAGAGCCCTGAGAGTCCCTGCACAGCATTGATAGACACTGTTAAACCCTCCATCCCATCTAAAAATTCCAAACATAAAGGATTAACAGATGAGCCATTCTTGCACAGAGATGAGTTTTCTTGTTACAGGATGTTGTAACGTGTGTACAGCAGAGATCCAGCCTGATTCTATTGAAGTTTGGCCAAGGCGGTCACTATAATCTCAAAATCTTTTATCCTGTTCAGCGAGACGCCATCGTAGGAGAAAAAAGGCTGCTGGATTTTTGTTTTCTACTTTATCTTAATATCCTCTTTAGTGTGGTGGATTTGCTGTGGCTTACGCCACTGCTAAGAAATAAGAGCATGTCTGTGTGAATCTGAGAGAGGAACTGAAATAGGCAGTGTTGGGTGGGGCTGGGTGTTTGTGTTTGTGTGTGTGTGTGTGTGTGTGTGTGTGGGGGGGGGGGGGTTGCTATGGGTTTGAGTTCATGACAGGGTATCCCGCTATCAGCAGCAGGTCCTCCTGGGATCTCATTATTCACTGCTCACACTGTCTACATTATAACAACCCCCAACTGATCGTACCATGGGGCTTTCTGGACTGTGTGTATGCGTGAAAGGTCCATTATGGGAAGAGCGCAACAAAACCAGTGAATATCAACAATGGAAGGAAAATTAAAGAAGAGGGTTTGTTGCTCGGAGCATCGGCTGATTGATCTTTAGGTGACAGCTAATGTCTAGGGACCCCTGTACATCCCCACCCACACACACATCTGCGCTCTGTTGCCCTACCTGTCTGTGTCAGTGCTTTTTAAATGCTCAGCTCCAGAAATCCTTCACCTTTTCCCTGTTTCGCTCTGTCTATTTTCCCATCACTCCACCCCCCCCTCCATCCACCCCTCCAATTGTGACAGTTGGTTTCTCCATCGCTTTGGTGTGTTTGTGTGTGTGTATGTTCACACCTACAACATATACTACATACAAATCCTCATTCTACTGGAAAAGTAGGGCTATTTTGCTGGTGCTCATAACTTCAAAGGACTGTTTGATGGGAAAGACATGCTTCGAAGGTTGACGTTGATATTGAGTTTAGGTCAAGCTTGGGGTTGGGTAGTTAGTTGGGATAATTAGGGTAAGGCCCTGGAAAGTGTATTACTTTTATGAAAGTCCTTGCAAAAATAGAAATGAGTGTGTGTGCGTGCGTGTGTGTGTGTGTGTGTGTGTGTGTGCCCTGAAAGTCAACAACGAAGCCCATTAGTTTTCTCTAGACACAGCCTAGGGATGTTTTGATGACCTTGGTCTTCTCTTGCATGTGTTGCTCAATTATAAGGTATCCAGTGGCCTGTGTGTGGACGCGCACATGTGCTCTATGCGTGTCAGCACACATGCATGCGTGCATACAGGCACTTTTAAGGAGCATGTGTAACGATGGGCTCATTTGCTTGAATCTGCCTCTAAAGATCAATTGAAACACACTTAGCCGGTAATTATATGGCCAGTCCCAAAAGGCTCTCTGGCTCCCCAAGAGATTCCAAATGATCTGAGAGGAGAAAAGCTGGAATGTTTAATGTCATGCTCGGGAATTAGAAAGTTAAACATTGCTGTAGGTGTTTGACACATTGGAGAATAATATTGTTGAATTTGAAATTCCTCCTGGCTTGTTAACACAAGCAGTTGGAATGGGGGTTCAGTGGTATTTCTGCTTTAATTCTATTATTACCTGTTTATATAGATAAAGATCCTATATTATAGGATATTTAATATCTGTCTGTGGTCATGTCAGTTACCCCTACAGGGAGCAAACTCACAGCACACATCCATACTGACCTTTCCGACATACTCTGGCCAGGACAAATCACCTAGTAATTAGGATCATTTAACATTCACCACTGAATGTAGACAAATGATGATTTATAACCTTTATCAGCAGTCCTGTTTAAACACTTCCTTTTTTCCCCTTCCCACATTAATTCTGCCCTCCGCAGCGCTGAGTTCATCTCAGTGCCTTCACCCTCTCACTGGTCTCATCTTAACTGACTCTCTGATCCTAGTCTGCGACTTTTTCCTGCTCGTTTGTGTTATTTCATTCTGACCTTTTTGTTGGGTTTTTTGAAGTTTCCATTATCTATTTAGCCTCTTTCACCCCCTCCAATTTTCTGATACTGATGAAATTTTCCATCATTTTCTTCTTCTGCTGAGGCATCAGTGGGACCTAAACCCTTTGACAGGTCTCCCAGTGATTTGGTCACTCAGTCGCATCAGCGATGTGCACTGTTGCAGCAACCATTTCTACCTTCCCAACTGTCCCAACTTGGCTATAATCTACACCGATGACTTCAGCAGAATGTTAATACGAGCCCATCTTAAAATGCAGTGCATAAACAGGCCTACAGGTAGAAGTAACCTCTGTTTGACCTTTAACCTCAACCATTTTCACGTAAACAAAGACTCTGCAGAGGTCTCTACCCCCCTCTGCACCTTCAGTCAGAATCTGAAAACAACTCATTTGCACACTCAATTTTAAGTTTTGCTCCTCTGCGTCCACATTGGTGTTAGTAGGCTTCCCCCACATCTTAAGACTTTGATCTTATCTCGCTTTAGCCCTCAGCATCCCCTCGAACCCCCCCCCCCCCCCATCCTTATCTTCAGATTTCCTGGCATTAGTGACAGGCAGACAGGTGCTCGGGCTCGATCGGGCTGCCATAAGCTAGGTGGCGCAACAGCCAGGCGAAGGCTTCCACCTCAGGGGGAGCAAGGTTCTGACACCCCTATTAACCTTCAGGTGATGTCCATCCCCGTCACGCCCCTGTCTCCTGTCCTTCTGCCGTTCCTCACCAGTATCTCGCAACTCTCCGTCTGTCACCCAGACACAGGGAAAAAAAACCTTCCTTGTCCCTCGGGGAAAATAGTAAAATAACAAATATCTGTATTTTTTTCCTCCTGCAACCTGGAGCGTATCAGTATGCTGCATGGCAATGTGGGTTATTATCTCATTCGTGCAATTATCCATCTGTTTTCATGTTTTTCCCATTTCCTCTGCTAATGCCCCAGGCTCTCTCTGTCTATCTGCCTGTGTTTCACACTCATTCTCATTCACACTCTTAAGCATTACAATCCAGGAGTCATATAATGACCTGTGTGTCAGACTCTGCAAATGACCTGTGGTGTAATGCACGGGTCGGTACCGTGATGCACAGTCAAGCGCTGGTGCAGCTTTTTCATGGTAATCATCTGGAATAATGAGACTTAATGGAAAGTAAATGAATCCGAGTAAATTGGATATTAACACGTTTCACTTTGACAGTAATTCAATATTAGATTTTCTAGTTTGTGGCAGTAGATAATGCTAGAATATGTGTTACCGTAGAAATCAGCAGCATCGACTGTTTTCCTCCCGTTTGCAGGAATTCTCCCTACTCCAGCTGGACGACGTAGCGGACCAACGGGTCAACATCATCGGATTCTCGGTGTTCAACAAAACGCATCCCTTTTTCCAGGATTTCGTAATCAGTCTGAATCGCTCCTGGCAAGAAAACTGTGACCACGCACCCTTCGCTGGGATCCCGGTGAGTGCCAGTCATGAAGGTTGCAAGCCTTTACTATGATAGCTTTGATTCAATGCCACTGGCTTTGCATCTAAGAGTTTGTTCTTGGGTCCAGTGACATATTCTGAAATCAAAAGGTTGAACGTTTTCCTCCCGTGCCAGAAAATTAACGCACGTTATAAACTAGGTCCTGACCTGCTGTACAAGAGTCACAGATTGAAATTGGCCAAATCCATAACTCTGCTAGCTTTTGTAAATGTAGCATATTATTGGCCATTTTAATGATCAGTGTTTTCATCATTGAGGAAGCAGCCGTGCTCTGCCAGTGCTGCTTTCCTTCTCTGCCTACGGCAGGGAAGGACAATTCGGTCCTCGGGGGGCCGGCAGACAGCTGATTTCACATGGGGTCTCCATTTCCATGGTGAAGGCAGTCGGCAGATCGCATTGCCCTTCATCGACCTACAGCTTCACAGACTTTATAAAAGAGCAGAATGTGATTCATCTTCGCATGTGATGGCAGGTTGTGTTGATATTAAACAGAATCCCTTGTGTGTCGTCCTTATCATAAAAATGTATCTGATCTCGCCCCCCAAATATGCTGTAAATAATTAGTGAGAGAATTACTGCCAAGAAAAAAGCAACAAGTACCAACAGGGAGAATATATCTAGTAAAGAAAACTGTGTACTAAAAGGTTCCTGGAGGGTTTCATTAGCACCAGAAATTGAGCAAATTCAAATCATGAAAGAAAACTTCATTCTGTTTGAAGCTAAAAGAAATAATGGGATCCATCACCCACCACCCCATTGCTTTAACATAAGCTGAGTGTTAAACAGGTAAAGATTAGCTCACATTAAAAAAAATGTTTTTGTGCAAAGCAGGTCACTAGGAGACTGGTTGGCCCGCAGCAATTAGATCCTGTGATTAATTAGCTAACATCTAGAGAGAATAAAAGAAGGCAGCATAAGCAAGTGATTAACTCATTTAGACATGCACATAGATAATTTACTGTCTTTCATTAACAGTAATTAGGTCTTCAGGAAATGTGACTGTGGGGAGCGCACGTATAAAAAGGGCTGCATTAAAAGTGACCTCTTTACACGTGCGTAGAGCTGAGATTATTCAAAGATAAATGTCCCTATTTTCACACAGGCCCGGATCCCATTTTACAGTACAGCCAATAGGTGGACGCAGCCGTCATTTCTGGCATTTGGTGCAGCAAATTAGGAGGAATAAACAATTAGAGAATGTGCAGATTTCACTCATGGCCAATTGTAATAGTTCCTTTAAGTCTTGCTTCTTTAGGCTCACATGATTGGAACGTAAACCATGGGTGCGGTACCACGTATAGACTGCAGAGGTTCCGGGAAAGAATATAAAATACACCACAGTACTCTTGTTTCACCGATTTATCAGACAAAGCTAAAAAAAATTTACTGGTACTATAAAGTGAATGTTGAAGAATATATAGTGCAAATTGGATATGATTGCAGTTGCTTGATATAGTTTAAAAACAGCAAGCAGAGGAAACAGGTTTGTTTACGTGGCACTTGCCACCGTGTAATCATGGCAAACTGCCCTCTTGAACTGCGTTTGGACCCGGTTTGAGGAGTTTACCTCTAAAATGTCAGGAAAATTGCAAAGGATCAGCACATCTTAATGAAGCTGTTCTGGTCAGTTTGATGCAGACTCTTGATGAAAATAGCAGCTTGGCAAAGTTTTGGGGAGGTAAAGACAGTGTTTACTCACACCTGCACACAACTAAACAAGAGTGATCTCATATTTGCAAAAGTACCATTTAAGCCAAGTGGAACACAGCAACAGGACTGGCAACACACCAGCAGAACATTCTTGTTGCTGAACTACTAATTATGTTTGTTTTTTCTTTAGCACCAACATAGTTTCTGCCTTGTCCTGGATGGCAACTCAAAAATATATTGTAATTTCCCAATGTTGTGTCGAGATCATGAAACAGCATTCAGCATTCTGCTGTGTACAATAATGTTCTGGTTAAAGTCGTAATGTATCACAATCTAATTACCTTTATTATTGTCGTTTGCTCGGGTTCCAGTATTTTCTGTGCCGATCGGGTCTCTTTTAATCTGTAATTCCAGTAAAGATTCACTTCAGTGATGCTTGAAACTATGTCAATTGGAGGATTTCTATCAAATGCACATGACATGTGGTAATAGCAACGAGGAGGCTGTAGGATGAGAGGAGATGAGAGGAGATGAGATGAGATGAGAGAAAAAGATGCCTCTCCCACTGTTTTCTGGCCCGTGCTGAGAGGGGCAGGCTGTAATTGGAACAGTCAGGGTGTGCCAGCTTCATTGGGGATAAGACAAGGAAGTTCAGAGTCTCCCCAGGAAGAAATACACAGAAAGAGAGGGAGAGAGAGAGTTTCAGCACTGTCAGCAGATCAGAGTCTTTCTAATGATCTAATGGAATAATCTCACTTCCACTCTAGGGATGGGTTAACCCCTCATTGACCGCTTACCACAGTGTTACACCCACAGCTGTGTGCTTTGAGCAAGTGTGTGTGAGTGTGTGTGTGTATAACACACTAACCTCCCTCCGTCCTCCTCTGCAGCTCTCCTCCGCTCTCTTCTTTGATGCGGTGTACACCGTGGTGGCGGCGGTTCAGGAGTTGAACCGTAGCCAGAATGTTGGCGCCACTCAGCTCTCGTGCAAGTCCTCCAAGATCTGGGAGCATGGCACCAGCCTCATGAACTACCTGAGGATGGTAAGGCTCATTGGGATGACACAAAGACAGGCGGCAGCTCCGATAGCCACCCCGGTCATTCACATTTATAGGTAAATTGGTGAAGTAGTTATCCTAGCTTACCATTGTTGAGAGCTTGCCAGATATTCAGCATACATGTTGATAGTGAAAGCCATCACATCGGTAAGTTTCCCACTTTATTGGAGAGGAGGTCATTCATTTTCAGAGTCTCCGGCTATTATTTGGATGGTGGCAGATTTGGGATCTTGTTGAGAACTTGTTTTTTTATTGTTTTACTTTCTACATTCTACAGGAGGCGAGACTTTATGGACGGGTCAGCTAGTCTGGTCTCTGACAGACGGGGGGGACTTGTGCCTTATATTCAGACTCTGCTACTCTCTCTCAGTCTGATGCCTTTTAATGTGTTGCCTTTTCTGTGCCGGATAGGTAGAATTGGAAGGTCTAACGGGCCACATTGAATTCAACAGCAAAGGCCAACGATCAAATTACGCCCTGCGAATCATGCAGAACAGCCAGGACGGCCTCAGGCAGGTGAGTTCTTCACAGTCTTACAGTTCTGACATCCATATAATAAATGTTGCGCTTGCAAGTTCGTGTAACTACTTCAAAAGAAAGTTTCTGTAGAGTTACAGAGACACATTTCTGATACATGTGTCACTCAGCGCTGTCCTCCTGTAACGCATGAAAGGCCACTGCTCAAGTGTCAGGACGCCACTGGACCAAGAGGAAAATTGGGCGATGCAGTAACCCAACATTAGAGCTGCGAATTGTTTTGAAATCAAAGATCAGTTTGTAATTTTATATATAATTAGCAGCAGGAGTTTTGTGGGTATTCCAGACCTGCCTCAGTACATGCTGGAATTCCAGGCTTCTTTCAGAGGAGCTGACATTCTATCGCGTCCCCTTCTGATATCCCTCTGCCTCGGTTTGACAAAGGAAGAATCTTTTTCACACTCTACCATTTCTTCCAAACTAAACACCTTAACAAGAAATTAAAAGGATTGAAAACAGCGGCCAGGGAGATGTGAAGACATTTGTGCGTGAATAGATAAAGCTGTCGTCCAATTTTGAACATTTGCCAAGTGAGAACTTCCCAAAGAGTCCTAAAACCTGTCATAAGCTCAGCTGTGGGGGCCACTGAGCGTAATTTGTGCGAGGCAGATAGAGATATTAAGCCTCCAGACCTGATTTTATCAGTTTAGGATTGTCCAATTCATCCATCAGGAGCTTCTCAGGCGTCTGCATCTGCGGAGCTGCATATGAAGATAACAACCTATCAGTAACAGATCTTTATCCAGTATAAACATTATTCCAGCAGCAGAAGATGTCTTGAATAGCTGAGTGAAAGATGTCAGGTTCAAGTCAAACTGTGTTGATTTTATAGGCTAAAAAACTGACTCAGTGGTTTTAGCGTAGCCAGTCAGCAGCTGCTATGCGTGTGTTCGTGTGTGCGTGCAGGTGTGTGTTGGGGTAAATAAGAATAACATTAAATAAGAATAACGTTAAAGTAATAGAGGTGTGTTAAGCAACAGCTTTCACACTAGCTCAGTAAATCATATTATTTCTTTGTATGAGGGGCGGGTTCAAGGTGAACTTCATTCGGAGCTTCCACAGACCGCGTGAAATCCTCCAAAGATCTATCAGCGCCGATTCCAAAATCACGGCAGCGTGTTTTACACGGCTGGGGTTTGTAAGCCGTGTCTGTTGGCGCATGTTGCGGTGGAGTCAGTTGCTCACCTCGGTGCTGTTGGGTGAATTTGTTTGAATTTCCACTTTGCTTTAATGAATTTCCGTCCGCCGTGGGTATAGGCTTGTTTCCCCTTGTGACGGTGCATAATACATGAGCTTTTGTGAGTCCTGCTGGTGTGTTCTGCATTTGATATAACAGAATATGTGTTGAGGAATGATGGAGCAGGCAGATGCTCTCTTGGTGTGGTGCAGGGAAATCAATGGGTTTTTTTTTTTTACAAGACAGCCGGAAGCAGGCAAACATTTATTTTTCAAAACCGCCATTTATTTCCAGTCAGGGTCATAGTGATGGATGGAATAAAGGAATACACCCTCAGCAAGTGTTTAAGGCCACTAGAGAACCTGGAGAAACGCAGAACACAAGGTCCAGAATGTCATAATCTGGGATAATGACTGGGATTTGTTCTCATCTCCTGTCATAAAATCTTTCCATCTTTCCTCACAGGCTGTGAAGCATGCGTGTGTGGTAAGTTCTCACACAGTCATGCATTCTCCAAAATACCTGTCCAAAATACCTGTCCATCATTTCTGCAGCCTTTCCTCCTGCTGCCCAGACTTCTGTTTTCCTGTCGGTGCTGCATTATGCATGACAGTTATTAACTTATCACCCATCCAGCAATTCGACTCCACTTTGCTGGAACGGATAGCTGCATTTGTGTTTGCTTATCTAGAATTTTAAGTAGCTCTTGTCATGCTATTATGACACCGGAGCACAGAGACAGTTGGGCGGCGAGGATAAATTTATTCCACCGCTGTTTTTAAACATTTGACCCTTACATTTTGAAAGAGCTGCATGAAACAGGGAATGGAGTTAGAGACGAAATGTGAGGGAAAAACGTGTAAAGGCGTCAGATGCTGCCTCGTCTGCCTTTACTAACCTTGTCTGTGTCTTCCAGTGGCCGCTGTTTACGCTGGCACGGGTCCATTCGAGCAGATGGATAATGCAGTGAGACCAAATAATTTCAGCTAGCAGTATTGTAACGCGGCACTGCCAGATATGTTAATGAGAGGAGAAGAGGTGTGAGATGGGAGCGTTGTTTGTTTTGTTAATGGCACCTCCCACATGCTGTTGGGTTGGGGCTGCTTCTGCCTGGCAGATGCTGAAAAGTTGTGTCTCTGTGGACAGGATCAGATTACAGGTCCTTCTGTGTCCACAACCTAGCGAGGACATGTTAAAGCAGCAGCCATTCCTCCTCACCTCTTCATCCCTCCCACCTGAGATGCAGAGAAGGAGGAGGTCAAGGCATGAAATGGAGAATTGGATCACCAGGCTGCCGTCATTGCATAAAGACATTCAGTAAATCTGATTGGAACTGTTGCATCACTGTTGCAGACTTTTGTTGTGCTTGCCAGCAAGCAGAGGGCGTGCAGCATTTATCTTATCAAGGTAAAATATCACCATTGTGACAGCTGAACATTTATTTGGGCATTGTTGGTTGTTTTGACCGACTAAAAGAAAAGATCAAACCTCTTTTTTTTCCCAGGGGTGTCAGAATCCCTGAACGTGTCCTTGCCCACCGCGTCTTTGTCCTCAGGATTTAGTTTTAGAATTCTTTGAGATTGATTAACAGGTATTGAATAGAAGAACAGCGAGGAGTTGGTGAAGTGAGGAGATGCAAGGCCCTTTCCTGCAGTGGAGCACGCATTTACATTCCAGCACTCAGAGTGCTGCATTAAAAAGACCACAGCATTGACTATCCCTGTCTTCTCATATTCCACTCTACATTTGTGTCGGGTGCTCATTGGTGTGCACGTGTGCACGCATGTTTACAGCACAGACGTATAAGCACTTGAGCACAACACAGGCTGGCCTAAGTGCACTTTTTCTTTTTTGCCACTCCTTTTATAACCTCATGAATAAAGACCAGCGCTTGTTGGCTGTTCTTTGGTTTAATGTGCAACGGTCGGAGCCCCAAGACTGTTGTTAGTCACGAATGTTAGAAGCTTTAAGAAGTGGGAACCGACACATCCGCAGAAAGTCTTGTTCATTTGAATTCAAATCAGCTTTTCAGAACAACAATAATGTTGTTAGTTATGAAAGTCTAACATAGCGGCTTTAAATGCATTTATTTCAAAGAGCTGTTGTCATTTCTTTTGAATAAGTACTGTTTTTAAATAATATTTTCATTTTAAACTTTCTGATGACAGTTTATTGGCTCCCGCTTATTTCTTTTGTACGTTTGGGTTCAGAAGCCCCAGAACAGGTTGAAGCTTCCCGTCTGCTGCCAGCAGGGTGGTGCCAGTGGCCGTGGCCCGGGAAGATTATTGTCCGTGCTGTGGCTGCAGCGCCGCTGGCACATTTACACGACCAAAGTCTGCAGAGGAGGCAGACGGAACAGGTCTAGGGAGGGAGGGGGGGGAGAGAAAGAGAGATGAAAAGAGGAAAATGAGACCAAGAGGGACAAAAGACCTGAAATAAACAAGTAAAGACAAACCAATGAAATGGAAACAGCCCATTCCTCTACATGCCAGAGAATATCTACAACACCATCTATTATCAGACCTGTAAATTGAGCTCCTGAAAGCTCCCTGTAGGAACTGGGAACTGCGTCTCCCACACACTTCCCAGTACTAGTGAAGTGGCTCTGACTAGGAACAACATGAAACCCGGGGGTCAAACACAGGGTGGGCTCATTCTCGATATATAACGCATCTGTTCATTTCCCTGCAAAGATGTCATTGTGGGTCTTGTTTTTAGCATGATTGACAGTTTTCTGTTCTGGGAGACCAAAATAAATATAAATAATAAATATTATTAGGTATTACGATGTTGCACTGTCTTCGCCGATTTTCATGTGTGATATTGAGGCTGCGCTTATGTCAGCGCTTGTGCAGCAGCAGTGATGAGATTTGTAGCAGGCTCTGCCACTTTCTGCTTCCCTGCACAGCTCACACACTAAACTTGGCCCTGCCGGTGTTGACTCTAGACGTTGTGTCTTCAGAACAAACAGGTGCCACAGCAATCGTTAAAAAGATGTCCGGCCTCAGAAGGCGAGCTGTTGCTTGTTTTAGAACTGAGAATATGATATACCCACTCCAGTCCGTGTGTGTGTGTGCGTGTGTGTGTGTGTGTGTGTGTGTGTGTGTGTGTGATTTACTGTTGGCTCCAAACACTGCACCAAATTTGATAATTACATCTTCTAATGGAAACACTTCATCATAGTTTTGGAGCTGAAGCCACCAGAGTGAAGGAGAAAGAAGCGGAAGAAGAGCGTTAAAGCGTGTTTTGGGCATCTGCAGAGGTGTAACTGAACGCGCTCCAACCTTAGCCAAGTAAGCTGTTCTCAGCTTTGTTGATCGTTTGCGAGGTTTGCTGAGATTAACTACATTTGTCTTGCGGTTGTGCTCCTGTTGCCGCGGAGGAACGGGGGGCAGTGAACTTGGTGGAGATTTCATTTATCTGCATCTGTTTCTGCACCATATGAGGGAGCGCTGAGTGCTGGAGCGTTACCACAGCTCCAGCGTTACCACAGCTCCAGCACCACTTCAATTTGCAAGAAATGATTTCAGCTATGTTATTTACACAAGGCTTACCTCGACGTAAAGGCCGCTGTTTCTTTCTGTTTTCGATCGGATTTATTTATTGTCTGTCAGCGCTGCCTCTGCGTTTATTAGGGCAATCAGCTTTTTCCATCCACTCCTCTTTCCCCCGCTCCTACACCCCGTCTGGGAACACTCGTACTCTGACACCGTGCTATAGCTGCACTCAAGTCAATTTGACTGCTGCTGCAACCCAAATTAAGGGGCAGGGATGTCGGGTGGCTGGGGGCAGATATTGTGGGGGCATGTGAGAGAAAATAAGAGGTGAAACGGTGCAACACGTGAACAGATTTAGGATGGCTTTTACTCCTTTTTCAAGAATCTCACGATCAGAGAAGCCAGGTGTAGCTCCACGCAGGGCTTTCAAGAGGCCTTGACAGTCATCCTCTGAGGTGGGCTCCAGCAGATTTGAGTACATCTTAACCATGTCTCATAGATATGCACCAGAGTTGGAGCTTAAGCTGCCCTAAATGGGCTTTGATTGACTTTACAGACCAAGTTTCACCTCCCATTGGTCCCAGCTCTTCAGTTTAAAGGAGGAAAATCTATAAGTTTCTATGTCAGAGGTGCTGGTTTTGGCTCCTGGTGGGCTTCCCATCCCTTCATTTAATCAAGGTTGTGAGTTATCAGAGGCTTGTGGCAGAATTGTCCCATAAATTCAAAGTGATGTCAATGAAAGTTAAACATCAATGTAAGGAAATTGCCCCTGTTAGTATCCAGGCTGGTAGACATCCCAGGAGGTGAATGTTGGACAGAGATGAGTCGATGTTTGCAAGCAGGACAGAAATAGGAGGCAAAAGCTGCATGTTTATTTGATGTAATGCAGCTGTTGTTGTCCTCTTTGAAAATGCTGTGCAACATCTGTGAGCATTAGATCAAGCAAACCCCATCTGGGAATTTCTTTTTTGCCTCTCTTCTTTTTTCTGGTTTTACCATTTGTTAGCATTTTATTGTTAATCACATCCGACGGACGTTATTCCTAATCTCATGAGAACAAGTCCGTCTTTGTTGACATGATTATGCTGTCGGTGGTGCACGCTAAATCGTATGAGTCTGACCAGTCGGCGGTTCTTCCAATCATCATTGTGTCAGGAAAACACATCATCTCGTTCACCCTGGATACGTCTCTCTCGGCACGTGTCAAGACCGAAGGTGTTGCTTTCCTGAGCAGACCCTTCCCACAGGGAATCCCCTGCACAAGCTTCCATTTACAGTGCAAAGCTGGGTTTCAATCATTTCCTTTCATTACCGCTTTCAGTCCTCCCTGTAGTAGCTGCTTTTATGTGCTGTGTTTGCTTTGATCTGTCTTTAGCGATTCACCTCCTTCTACCACGTTGCTCCTGATTGAAGTAAAGCTCAGTCATGAAGCTTTAAGAACAGTTTTTCATTTTCTCCACACTGTTAAACACATTAAGACATTTTTCCTAGTTGGAATATGTGCCTCATATGTATATTTTTGTTGAATTAAGCATAACTTTGAGGAGGAAGTTTCTACAACTGGGCTGGTTAACCATTCACAAAGCTTCTTACCTACCTGTACTCAGCTATATGCAGAGCCTCACATCCCAACAACCATCTACACACACCAGCATCTTCTGTCAGTCTCTGGGTCTTTCCTTTGTTTGGTCTCTGGGAGACATGCAGCAGTCTCCTCTCCTCTTTTGTTTTTCTCAGTTTGCACTTTGCAGGCTGGAGATGGGGAATAGATCAAAAGCAGAATGGATGAGCTGTTTTGCAAGATCCCCCAGTCTTAACGGATTTCAAGGCTGGGTGAGTCTGTGTATGTGTGTCTGGGTGTGGGTGTGCATGCCAGAGAGAGGGAAAGTAGCAGCCAGAGAGAGTTTGAGAGAATGTGCATGTGTATTATGCATGTAGATGCAAATATCTGTGCCCGTGTGCCAGACAGTTTTCCTCCATCTCAGTGTGGATCAGCCTATGGACTGTGGAACAACAGCACAAAATGTTATCCAGGTGTTGTTCTTTAGCATAGGGACATGCTGTTGTTCATATTCTGATCTATCTACGGTTTGTTTAAAGAGTCCCAGTGGTCTGAGGATTTAATGGCATCCTATAGAAAGGCAGAAAAGTAACTTTCAATGATATGGATAAAAGTGATGTCTTATGAGCGACTGGATCACATCTGTCAATGTCTTGCCCTTTTCCCAGGGAGGGAAAAGGGCAATCTCGGGTCTCACTGAAAATGGTTGATCATTTTACTGAGCATGAAGAGACCAAAATTTCATATTTCCCAGAAAGATTTTTATCTTATGTCTTAGACTTTGGAGGAATGTAGGTAGCTAATACAAGAGTGAGGACTCTGATTTCAACCTTCATCACCACGTGTCAGTCTGTGCCCTGAAATCTGCATCCTGCTGCGTCCTGATTAGTCTCATTCCTGCTGCTGATGAGTCATAGTGTCGATAGAAGAAGACATCGCTCTATCGTGATCACAAATAGAGTAAATGTAACGCGGCTGCACCCAAAAAAACAACATTGTTTAGCCCAATGTCAGGTAGAGGCTCCCCAAACTACCATATCTGGACCTATTTGGGGCTTATTTTATGCAGCTGACAATGCAAAGGTGTTGTAAAAGACAGAAAAGGATCCCTTCCTGAGGATGGCGTTCCTCAGCAGTTCCCATAACTTTAATGAGACTGACACATTTGTGTCTCGACTCATTTACATCAGCGCAACAGCTGACAGCTTTAGCCTGCGTGGAAGTGAGCTGTGTGACATTAGGCTTGATAATGGAAGCGGTGGATTTGCTCAGGCTATGATGGATGCAGGTGTCACCGGGCAGTCTCGCCACACCCTATTGGGTACGGTGTTTTTCTGACAGGATAATCAGCCAATCCTGATGCTTCAGTGAACAAACCCCCCCCAGATCTATTCTTTGTGATATAATTCCAGGTTGCAGCACAAGCCCGAGGTAATCCATCGTGAGGAGCATCATCCCACTTGTTGTCTATCTCCTCATCTCAGGCTTTCTCTCTCTCTTTCCTCTCTTCTCTCTCTCTCTGCTGTCTCTCTTTCTTCTTCTACCCGTCGACCTGCTCTGACTGGCCGGTGGTTGCTCATACTTTCCCGTTGATTTTCTCTTCGTTCGCCAGACCCACCGCACCTATTCACTGAATGATTGACAGTTTTCTGAAGCTTTTTCCTCCTTTCTTTCCTCCTCTCTGATTCAAGGTTTTGCAGGAAAATGGGTCAAATACAACTTAAAGTTCTTCTTTTATTCTGCTACAAGAGGGGTTTTGCCATATAATTGCAGTGTAAATACTGAATCAATAAGAAACCCAGAATTACAGATATTTACACCATTAAACATGCACATGCCATCTGTTGTGTGAAAACATTCAGCTTCCTCTCATTCTAAAAGAAGCTTTAGAATATTAATAGATTCTCAGCTTGTGTCTGTATAATGAGGTTTTATGCAATGCACCAGTGCTGTTGCTTCAGGATTAACACCAGTTTCTGGCTTCCTTTTAGAATTTAGAGTTGCACAACTCATGAAATTACAAAAAGGCTCGTTGTGCCGCATACGATTGCATGATTGCAAGTCACAACAGGAACTATGACAGGATGGTGTTTTAATAAGACAGATGAGGAAGCAGGACTGATGAGAGGAGCAGGGAGGATAAACATTGTTTATGAGTCGGATAAAATAACGAGGAAAGCAGCGGGATTTCTATGAGTCTGTCAAAATGAAAGACAATCCAAAGTGTAATATAAACTCATGACTGTGGGGTTTCTTTGATTTTGGGGTGATATGGAATATTCCCGCAGCAAGAATCCAAAAGACCTTGTGGAAGATAAGTGAAAAAGCAATTCCAGCATAACAAAGTACTGTTTGATATAATAAAAAAAAATTACATAAGTAATTCTATGGTCAAAGTTATTTTAGTTGACCTTGAGTCATTGAAGTGAAGTTATGGTATTGGTTTATTGAAACAGTACAGGTTTTAAATGTGTGTGTGTGTGTGTGTCTGTGTGTGTGCAGAAGATCCTGCTTACATTTGCAGATGTATGAAACCTCCTTCCTGAGAAGGAATAAGCAGCTACTCTCAGTTTTCAGCAGAAACAGACCTGATGACAGGGCCACCAGAAGGCCACTTCCTCCCCCGCTGGCTTATCGTTCTTCCCACTTCCTGCTCGCTGCTCCCTCATCTCAAACTCCCCTCTCTGCACCTCCTGTTCATAAGCAGGACTCATGCTGCCACCCAATTCCCCTTCTAAGACCCTTCCTATGCTCAGATGGTCTGAATCGGACCTCTGATGGCATCGGTTCATCGATCCACCACCACCACCTCCTTCCACTCTGTCAGCAGCTTGTGTACTCTAATTCCAACTCTCCTGTTTGTTTGTTGTTTGAGCGTGTTCACCTTTCTTCCCTCTTGGGTCCTTCAGTCCATCATCAACGGTGCATCCTTCAGGTTGGGGGAGTTTAATGCATTTGTTTCCCCCAAGAAAGCCAGAAGATCCTTTTGATCACAAAATTTCAAAGGAAATGTTTTATTTTGCAGAGTCTTTGTTTCCTTTTTTACATTGGGCATCAGAATTTTATCACTAGTGCCAAGACAGTAGATAAAGGGCTTCCAAAGCTAGGCGCTAATCAAGGAGGACAGCTTGAAATCTCAAGGCACCAAAGTGCTTTTTTACTTCCATCACTTCAGTAGCACCTTTTCCACCAAGAAACTTTTAATATCAAGAATTTATTTATCTACCTAATAACCCTGATAGTCTATGTGGGTTGTGTTCCCATCAAAGTTCTGGAAAATGTTTTCCAATCAGGCTGATATGGGGATGAGTTGGAGGCTAGGGAGCTGTGGAATGTTGCTTAACCCTCATATTATGTTGGAAAAAAATTACATTGATGATATTATGGGTCAAAATCACCCATACTTTGTAAATGCTTCAAAAGAGCCAAGAAAACAGGTTAAACTAAGAACTACTTTATTTTAGATTATAGGAATAGTTAGAAAATTGATATTCAATATAAATTTTAATTTCAAAACTATATTTAAGGACTATTTAGCTTAAGTGTCATGAACGCTTTGGTTTCAGCCTGTGTCCTACATGTGGCTCAGCCAGCTCATCGGCTATTCTTCCCTTTGGATCAGTAGTTTCAAGTCTCCAACTCAAAGTTCCACCGATTATTCCTCGGCAAATACGCTCAAAAGAGCCTGGACCTCATTGTCCTCTTTTGCTCCATTTTCCACATGATCAAAACACAAAGTGAAGCTTGTCGAAATGAAATAAAGGCTGTAAAGTTGTTCCACCAGTCAGGGCACTTCAGCTCTCAGTTCTGCCCCTCAAGAATTCCGAGGGAATCAAAAAAGTCCACCTCTCCCACAAAGCTCTTCAAGGGAAGTTCTGGGTCCAAGCGATTCAAAAGATATGTCACTTTAATTTAAATGTCAAAAAGTGCTTTTTAATATCGATACATTTGTAAAGTAATCATTATTTTGAATTCTTCCCTGAAAGTGGGTCAATCCTTTCTTATACAGATTCATTTGGGCTGCTACCTTTGCTGTCTTTCCAGTCTGATTTCTCAAGTAGAATCAGCCTGAAGAAGCCCACAGCTATTGATCATTAGTCTAGGTACGCTACTTCTCATGTGTTCCTCTTTTTTGTTCAGTCTCAAAAGTTTCCTTGGGAAAATTAAAAAGGAAGGATGTGCCACGAATAGTATTTTCCGACTTGCACTGATGTAGATCCACGAAAGGTAACTTAACTACAACAGCTCTGCTTTGGTTGTCCTAATTGAGTTCTGCAGGTTCTCAGAGGGGAACACTGCGAATGTGGGTGTTTTTATAATCAGTTAAAACCTGCCACTCTGACTTGGACGTTATCCTACTTGTATTTCCAAAAGAAAAAGAAAATACTGTATTTTTTACTGACATGTAAATTGTCTGTTTCGGAATCTTCAGAATGAATATAATGATAAAGGGAAGAAAGCAACTTTGTAGACTCTTTCTAGAGCATCAGACAGAGTTGCCACAGTCGTGACAGTGACTAATGAAGACCTGTGCATCACACATGGCCAGGGCATAAAATGAAAGCTATTTTATTTAAACTTCATGTAAAAGCTGCGAAAACATCCCTTTCCTGATTATTGTACAAAGGACCTGCATTTTCACACCCTTTGGTAGCATCAGGTGGATTAAATGTGCCCCAAATGAACAAAAGCATCATCTTTTCTTACTCACAAAGCTGAGGGTTAACAAACACCTGCATGTAATTGAAAGGAGGAGAAAGGAATCAACAGGAATGATGCAAAGACAGAGGTGAGAATCTACACAGGTTATAATAAAGATAACAACGTGGCTCTGTGCCACAGGATTTGCCGGTAATTGCTACAATGAATGCATTCTGTTTCCTCTAATTAAATCCATGCCCGGTGTTAATTCCTCAAGGAGTCTTTCTCTTACACACACACACACACACACACACACACACACACACACACACACACACACACACACACACACACACACACACACACACACAAATGTGCATTGTCTTTGCCTCTCTCAGTTGTGGTAACTTTCGCTCTCACTTCACAAACCTTTGTGACCTCTCACTCTGCTGGAGACAACGCACTGATTTCCATTTAAAGAGAAGTGTAGTGTTAAAATAAAGATGCTTAGATTGCAGTGACTCAGCTGAATTAATTAGTGAAACGTGTGTGCGTATGTGTGTGTGTGTGCGCGCGTGTGTGCTGTCATTGCAGATTGGCCTGTGGCACTCAGAAGATGGACTGTCCATGGAGAGAACGCTTCCATCAATCAATGTGACGGACACGCTCTTCAACACTACGCTCACCATCACAACAATATTAGTAAGAATCACATCGCTCACTGAAACAATCGCACACGCAAAAACACACACAAGTGTCAGCGGCCACCATTTTCTTTGCTTTACTCCAGCCTGATCTGTATGTGGACGACACTCTGCGGTACACAGGTAATTACCATATCAAAAGCCCGTTTTGTTTTTTCAGATCTTAACTCGGCTCCTCTTGGGATCAGAGGAAGCGACGCCTCGCGATTGTTTCGCATTGAGTGCTTCAAATGAGGAGACATCACAGTGCATCAGCGGAGATAATAATTTACCCGGTCAGCCAATCTCGTACTGCTGTAGATTTAGATCCTGTGAGTTCTCGCTGTCACGCTGCAGCGTCTGTTTCAGGGCGCCCAGCAAATGAACGCCCTACCATTTTGATGAGCCTTTTTCTTTGAATTCAAAAAACTTGTACTAAACAGATTAAATCAAAGGTTTATGAGAAGCGTTACTACATTTTCAGCATGAGCTGAGTCAACCGACGACCTGAGTGCGTGTTAATCGAAGTGGAACAGATGCTTTATGTTCTCGGGTGTTTTTCCAGGAGACTGGTGGGTGAACCCGGACGTGAAAACCATCCAGTTAGAGCACACAGCAGATTCCAGAAGCTGCATTACAGAGCATTTAGCAGATGTTATACAAATTAATATACATTAGTTACTATATAAAGATTTACTCTATTTTCTGTAGGCATTTTTGCTATTTCCATGATTTTTGCTGGTTTCCTCAAGAAACCAACAAGAAATCCTGAACAAACATATTTATGCATCAATCATGATGGGTTTACTGTTATCTACCTGCTTGTCAATTCCTCTCTGCTTATGCTCTAATATTTATCTATTAATGGTCATGAATTTAGTCAGAAAGAGCAACAGTTGATTGGCCAAGTTGGGAAAATAATGATGTTGAGCCTATTAATTCTAAGAGTTAAAAGTATTCCTTGAGGGATGCGCTATTAGTCACGTATTCTTGAAAATAATAAGAAATTTGTTCAAACATGTCTTCTTCCTGTCAGCACCACAGCCTTCATGGCATAAACATCAGGATCAGATGTCAGACATGGATACACAGAGGGAACAAACAGAACCAAGATTGTTAAAATAGCTTGAGAGCAAAGTTATTCTAATAACATCTGTGAGCACTTTTAAATGTTACTGAACAATATTCAAGGTTTTGTCCAGGGAGAATTGACCAACAATCAGATAACTAGTCTATTGCCAAGTTGAAGTTCTAGTGCTTTTATCAGCTCGAGCTATGTGCTTATGTCTGTGCGGATGTATTTCTGAAACACCCTCACAAGTGTCAGCATGAAACCACAACGTGTCTCAAATCTGGATGGATGCCCAAGTGTTTGTGCTCTTAGACCCTCTCAGTGTTGTGTTACCTCAAAGTGGTACCACATTTTGCTACTGAATAGCTCATCTCCAATATTTCTGTCACTTACCGGGGACTTAACACCATCACTTTGGAGAACTATCCCTTTCAAGAGTGAATGAGGCAGTTTTTCAAAGGCCTGCTGGACGGTTATGATGGCAGCACTAGAAGTGCAATATAGACCTGCCAAGTGCCATAATGATGGACTTTACAATAATTTATAGCGTCTGCAGCATGGTTAATATTCAATCGACGTAAACAGACTGCTGAACTGTCACTCCTGAAGGGGCCTATAGAGGATCTGCCATTGAGAACATGCACACACAGATTTAATCTGCCCTAGATGGAACTGGACCTCTCAACATTAAGTGTGCCTCAGTCTCCTCAAAAACAGTAGAATCTGCCCTCTTTGGCTTGATAGTCCTTCTGTGCATTGATGTGCCACTCTGGCATCGGTAGTGATAATGGATTCAGGTATCCATCCCTCCTGGCACCACGTTCTTCATCTGTGGATTGAGACGAGCTCACACAAACGCATTAGCGACAGCTGAGTGCACAAACCTGCCGCCCGCCCATCCACTCCTCCTCCCGCTTGATGAATTGGACAATAAGACAAAGCGGACTGTAAGCGGGGCCGACCGGTCCCAGCGTGCTGCCGGCTATCAGCTTATCAGCCGCAGAGCCACGGGAGCGAAGGGGGAGGACATATTGCCATATTTTGCCGGCGACCAACTCTCCGGCCTTGCCGAAACGATTTGGATTTAGATGGAATGGTTCATTTTAAAATGGCGCTCTGGGACGGCGCGTGTGTGCACGCATCTGTGTACAAATGAGACAATGTTTTCACAACATGAGGGCGTGGACAGAGGAACTGGACGTGCACTGCACTTTGATTTCACTTTGAAGATATAACGTCCCTGGGCCGCACTCCAGAACCCACTGGGGAGCAATTTTCTCTGCCTATCACAGCTCGTTCATCATGGCTTGATGGCTGGCAGAACACAAGCCAAAGCCCGAAGCTTTTATAAGAATTCCTTACCTGTAGCTGCTGGACTGGCACTATTTGAGGACGCCCTATTTTGGGCATTTATACGTGTGTGTTGTCAGTGTTTATGTGCACTTGTGACACATTCACTTGACCTCTGCAGGGCATGTCCATTACACCAGTGCACAGCAGCCATCTCACCACTTCAATTTCACAAGCAGCTTTAGGGTAAAAGACCACTGACACAGAACTGATTATCACCTAACAACCGGGACAAACAGCATGTGTTTGTAATGATTAATTGAGTTTCCTGCATATATTTGCTGAATTCATGGCATCACCCCCTCACTGATGCTCAAATTATCCTCGGTCATCTTCTGGTCATATTGTCTGAAGCACCATGGCGGGGAGGAGTAATCAGATTAATTTCCACACCGTTGTGATTATTTTCTGAAGGGGAGCTTCAGGGATTTTTCACAGCAAATTGCATCCTATAGAAAGTTGCACCAAATGTTTGATTCCAGGGTTACACCAAATCAAAGCTGAGCACGGATCAGAAAAGGATGTTTGTGTTTGTCTTCTCACTCCTCCTCCCCCACAGCTTTAATTACGGCAGAGTCGTTTGATTTTGTCATTTACGGTCTTTTCTCGACTGTCAGACACATCTTTTTGTTCTGTCTCTCCAATATGTCTCATCACGTGGGAAACAACCAGACACACAGCCATCATTCCATCATTTATGTCTCGTGAAACGAGCTGATGCCGGCGCAATATCACAGGGCTGGACGCTCAGAAAACCGTTACCACGGTACCTCAAAGGCAACTCACAATCAGAAGTCCACAAGTACGCGCGCACAGCCAATCTGTGACACTGCATGTCATGCAAATGACAAATCATTAGTCCTTCAATGTTAATACATCTTGACCTAATTTGGCTGTTAAATACTCAGCGCTCCCAGAATCGTGGTTATTCCTCCTTTCAGAAGTAAATCAATTAGAGCTTGACCTGCAGGGATGTCTCCGTTTATGCCAGCTACACGTCTTCGTAAAGTAATCACTGTCTCAGCGGGTAAATCCCAACCCCCCAGCCAGTCTGCTTGTTAACGTCTTTTTTTTTCGAGTCCCAGATGTCGTGGATCAACTTATTTGCACTTTAGCACAAATTCAGTGCACAAAACCATAAGCGGACCCCAATCATGCGGCACGTGCGTATGAAATAGCGCACAGAGACAATTAGTTGTTCCACTTTCTGCCGGCCCGCGAACTCGTTCTCAGTATATTTGGGTGTGCCATTATTCAGCCGTGGCTGTTCTTCAAACACAACTCCGTCAGAAAATTGTATCTCACGTGCCAGGTTTTCAGTCTCTGGAGGATGAGTTTTAAGGATAAGAAAAGAGTTGAGCAAAGTGAGGCCGACTGTGAAGATATGTTGAAAAGCCCCCAGGTCTTTAGAGGGGGAAACTCCACCAGGGTGTGCAAATGAGTGAGCTTCATCCTCCAGAGTTATCGCTCTGCAACCAGGCTCTTCATAACCTGGGAATAAGAAGGAAATCTGACTTCCTTTGTAGCTTCAAACTCATAGCTTTTATTGCTGTTTTGCTGTGGTGTGCAAAAGCAGGTAGATGAAATTTCTTTCTGATAGAAGAAAGCACTTTCACACCCATGCATAGACTTTTCCCACCTTTTTATACAGCTATTTTTAAACGATTTTATTCTCAACTTTATGCTGCTTTTTAGCAGAAGTGGTTCTGGAGGGATTTGTGTTTGCCTGAAGTTTTGAAATGAGAATGAACTGCTGCAGAGATAGGTGTAATCTTTCCGGACCCTGTTTGTTTCCATTTCTGCTCAGGTTTGGTGGACAGACAGAATTTATAGAGCAGTGAAACGGACCAAAACAAAGAAAAAAGACTTCAGAGTTCAGGCAGAGTCCGACGGTCAGCAGCTCCTCTGCTGTCGACGTTTGTTTTTTCCTAACGTGACTGATGTTATGTTTGACACGTGTGATTTTAGTAGTCTACTTAATCAGGTCAGCAGAGAGGATGGAGTTGAAAACAGATGCCATATTTTGTAGCAACAGATGCTGTTTGTGATTGACAACAGCTATTTGTCACTAGTGCAGCATGCTTTTATCCTTCTTCACGAGCATAAATCAACAGGAAGCTGTACAGTCAAAATGTTTTTACTTTAATTAGGTTTTATAGGAGGATATAAACATGATTTTTGGCAGGCTGTTATTGTTTTTTCTGTCCTCTGGGTGCAAATAGCCACAGCTTTAGAGCGTTTGTGTCTTCGCGGAACATCTTAAAAAGGCAGGCCCTGTAATAATGCTGCGGAAATTGGAAAGCGAGTAAAAACATCTGAGTCGGTCTGGCCTGAATGTGAGCGTGTGCTTGAAAGCTCCAGTTTCCCGAGGTGTGAAATTAGCATTTATATTGTGTAATGTGCATGAACACCAGCATGCAAAGGTCTTCCCCAGTGAAGTGATTTCGGGGGGGGGGGGGGGGAGGGGTAAAATGGACTGGATACTTTGAGAAAGTAGTTCAACTCCAGATGGGTAAAATGGGAGCGAGGGCTGGTGCTGGTACTGGAGAACTGACAAAAACATTTATAAAAGTGGAAGATTTGAAGTGCATTCCTTTTTAGAAGTGCCAAGAAGTGATGCAATCCTTGTCTCATGGGGGACTAATGTGCAAAATAAAGGCTGACAAAATCATCCCAGAAGCATTAGACACAATAAAAAGCCCAACTACAGTTGGCTCTGACGGCAGAAAAGAACAAAGTGACTTCCAGTCTGGAAGCCAGTGAGAAACAAATGAAAAACAAACCTTTTAGTAAACGGTCATAACAATTATGGGGATGGAACCAAAGACAGAAAACAGATCCTCCTCCTTCTTTATGGAAAGACATACGGCACAATATCATAATCATTTTCCAGATCCACTGTTAAAATACAAAGTGTTTGCTTTTCAGGAGAATCCCTACGTGATGCTGCGGCAGAACCACCAGGATCTGGAGGGGAATGACCGCTATGAAGGCTTCTGCGTGGACATGCTCAAGGAGCTGGCAGACATTCTCAAGTTCAAATATCGCATCCGGCTGGTAGGGGACGGACACTACGGGGTCCCGGGAGCTAACGGAACATGGACCGGCATGGTTGGAGAGCTCATATCGAGGGTGGGTTGCTGCATGGTTAACAGCCAGACTGACACAGGTTATGTTGTTGCTGTTCAATTTTCTTAAGGCTCTTTGCACTTTCAGCTGTTGTCGGACGGATTAGGTTAGGTAAGAAAGCCAAGAGCAGGAAAAACCTGTAACTAATGTGAAACAGTGAGTCCATGAAGTCAGTGTGAGGAAGAGGAGACGAGGGGAGGGACCCAGTTTAGAGTGGGAGGTGATCTGTCTTCATTCTGTGGTCTAATGGAGAGCAAAGTCATTAAGTATGAAAGGCAAAAGCAATGACTGCTCTCATCATTGTCACAGCTTGTCGCCACCATCGGTCCCCGCCGGTGAAAGACGGCTGATTTTTCACAAGGGTCACCGTGTGACAGCGGCCTCAGCAACACAGAGAGAACATCTCCAGACATGCTCGAGGGAGATGGAAGGGAGGTGTGATGGGTGGGTGGGGGGGGGTGTTCTCAGTGGACAGAAAGGATGAGTTTGCTTGACTAAAAGCTTAGAAAATGGTGGAAGACTCATCCATAACCATTCATGGACAAAAATTTTAAAAGTTAACTGAATGTAATTCTTACAAGAGGATTAGGTTGTCCTCTTGTAAGAATTTTGTTCAGTATTATTCCTTAAAAATGGCATCTTCCTCATCATTGGCTCACAGCACACCTACGATAACACATGTAGAACCACCTACAATGCAAATTACATCTGTTTCAGGTGCTCTCTGTGGAGTTGCACAACATTTCTGCTTGACAACAGAACGGTATTTGTTTCTTTACTTAGCAACCTGTCACTAAGCGTCTGAGCCTCACAGATGGCATGCTTACTTTTGTAGTTTCACTGTTTGTGAATAGATTCCTCTGTTTGTCAATGAAATGAGAAGTGTGATAGTTCCAATGCCATGTGTTCTGCCCTGTTGCTAAGGCTTTAAGGGCTCGACTTGTTTTGCTTTCCTAGAATTAATTCTGCGTTTGTCTTATCTAATGTTAAGATATTCTCTTCATAAGTTCTTCACCTTTGTCAGACAGAGCTGCTACAGAATGTGTAGGATGGGGCAGGTACTGTCATGCTTGAGAGAGAGTGCTTTTTATTAGCAGTTGCATCATATAAAGCTCTTCCCATGTTGACATGGGTTTCTCTGGTTTCCTCCCACTCGTGCACGGACTGACAACAAAATCCAGGGTGAATATTTGGGTCTGTCCCAGTGACCGCTGGCTCCAGCTTCTGCCATAGTTTTAAGAGCCTGAAGTTCTAACCAGAGCAGCGGGAATCTGTGCTAAATATAAAGATTTGCCTGTCTTACTAATATTTCTGTGGTTGCTATAACAAATCAGCGTGCTGGTTTTTCAAAGGATTGGTGACTTTCTTTTGTTGGAATTTCCTGCATGTTCACTCCCCGCGTGGCTTTCACAGAGCAGGCGATCAGTCTTTAAGACGACAGCTAAAGAACAGGGGCGAGGAGAGAGGTGGGCATGCTGGATGATGGAGGCTCAAAGCCTACGGACTGAGAATTAGGCAGAAGGAGGCAAAACTGAAGCAAGGTTACAGAGCTTTTAGGTGTGATCATCCAATGGATGTGAGTCCGAGCTGTATTTCTGAACCAGGATCATGGTCAGGATCATTTTCTCATTGAGATAGAGACTGACCAAAGCACTGCTAATGTTCATCACGTGTCCTGCTGTCATTATGCATGGTTGCACGTGCACTGACTCCCATAGCTGGCTTACCATTATCAAAGCACTTTGAAGAAGAGACAGAAAATATGCCTTTGGATGCACAAGGTTAATATTAGAGCACAGGTACTTCATCATTCTCACCACAGCCATTTGGGCTTTGAGGTTAATCATGATGTATTGTTAATTTTATGCATTTTGAACCTTAAATAAAGTGTGATTTTATTTTTATTGAATATATTGCACGTCCATAGTGAATGAAACACAAACATTTTTTTTTATCCAGTCTGGAACAAACTTGGACTCCAAAACATGAGTCATAGTCATTCTGTTCATTAGTTTGAATATATCTTTAACTCTAATTACAATGTTGCTCAGCCATTGTGCCCTGGCAGTTGTTCAGCTTCACCTTGTGACCCAATCTTGTGCAAGCTGAACTAATGTCAGCCGCAATATTAAGGAGACTAATGGGCTCCTGTTATCTGTGGCCAGCACCACTGCCAGCAACTTTAAAACAGGATGTTTATCATTGCTTCTTAATATCAGGAGCACAGTAGTGTGAACAATAACACGCAGATACAATATCACTGCAACTAAGTTGTGGTGTTGAAATATATATTTACAGCTCGACGGTGGATTCTTGGTTTGGTGTTTTTGTATGATTGTATCCGTTATTTCTGTTCTGCCAGCAACAGATTCTCTGTCCCAGGAAGGACAGATGTCGCTGCTGCTGCTGCTGCTGCTGCTGTGGACATTATGCATGGTCTCCTGCACTTTAGTCCTGTTTTTGTTGTTTGTCTGATGTCACGCGTGCCTTGTTGCTCACTGTGCTTTTTAAATTGCCCCTCAGGGATAAATAAAGTGCCCTGAATTTAAATTTGATGGCCGTGCTTGGTATGACTGGATGTGTTTGAGGAGTCTACATTTCAATATTTTTTCTCTGTGTCTCAGAAAGCTGACCTCGCAGTGGCCGGCCTCACCATCACCGCAGAGCGTGAAAAGGTCATCGACTTCTCCAAGCCCTACATGACCCTGGGGATCAGCATCATGTACCGAGTCCACCTGGTGAGTTTGCTTCCTACGGACACTGTTTTACACACACACACACACACACACACACACACACACACACACACACACACACACACACACACACCCTCTAAGAGCAAACTATCGGGCTCTTGTAAAGCTTGTAGACATACAACAGCAGGCTGTTGAGCCTTGACTAATGGCTGGGGAAGAACCACTCTCCCATCTGGACTCTATTTCTTTCAGTTTTGCTTAATCTCTCCCACCAACTTCACAGCCTTCCCTTACGATCTGTCTTTTACCTGTCAGCACCGGCATTTCCTCTTTGGAAAAGGTATCTGCGGGGTTCCAGAACACCCTTTTTTCTATCATCTTCTACTCCCGTCCGCTTTTCATCACTTTCCATCAGGTGTTTCCTCCCCTCCTGCACACAGCCAGAAACTTCACCAGAGCAACTTTCCTGTCCAGCTTTATTCGCTCTGATTATCTCCAAAAAGACATTTGATGTTGAGCTTTGTGTTGCTTGATGCAACTTGTGACATGTGCTTCCCACAGCCAGGCGCACATCACCGCACCTGGCAGCCCATTTTTGTAGCCGCTATCTGGATGAACTGGGCTTCTGCAGCTCAAACACACACCCGTGCGCCTCATGGAATTTTCAGGATTAGTTTGGGGTTTGTGCTTTTTCGGTAATCTCGTTCCTGTCTGCTCAGTCAACGTTTTAATTGTGTCCATTTATTTACCTCCCCTGTGTTTGCCTCTTCGGTTCCTCTTCTGGCCGCTCCATCTTGGCAGTACCAGATGGTGTGTTTTACTGTGCGAACTTATGTGATGAAGTTTGCACTTTCTGTGGTTTCATGCTTGTCCTTTGTATTGGCTTGGCCATCATGTTCACACAACTAATGCCCCTGTGCTCTGCGGAGCGCAACCTGGAGAATGAAATACCGGTAGTAGTGCAGGTAGAAATAAAAGCCAGTGTTTGCAGCCAATGGCCCATTTATCAAGAATCCTCCCCTAAAACCCAAGGTGCCTTTACAGAACACGGAAATGTACTGAGCAGAGTCCGCACTGTGACGGGAGCTAACAATAGCACAGTATCCCACAGTGGCAGAGGCTCCCATTCCACTCTGCTGTTGTAAACACCCTCCTTTCTAACCTACACGGGTGTAGAAATACCTCAGTGCTGGCACACAAGCAGTAACTTCACACAGACCCTGACCCAGTTGGCACAACACTTCTTTGTTAAGAGGTGCTATAAGCTGTTCAGACACTTATTACTGGGCTTTAGGATAAAAGATGTATCTGTAACGTAATTTGCCCAGCTGCGATTCATACATACATGGTCAAGTGGGCTGTGGATCGTATACATTACGCTTGTCTCGCTCAGATTTCTCATGCTCTTTTATTCTCCCATCGCTCCCATTGCCCTTTGAAATCTTATCTGATCTGACTGGTGGTGGTCCCCCAAGCCTCCCTGTAAAATTCAATATTTGAATTTCTGTGACTGAGCTACTTCTTATTCTGACACGCTGACTATTGATCTGTGGCACACTGATCTGAACAAGTGGGTTAGCCGCTGCTTATTTCAAACTTTAAATGAAAAATTTAGAGTGATCAATAACAATGATGAATGCAATAACAGAGAGCCGCCACTTGAGCTTAATTACATTTTGACTGTGTTGGTTGCTTATTTATCCGTCTCCTGTTCATTATGTACATGCTATCTGTGGTATTCTGTATCTCTATGTTCGAACCTACAAAATTTCTGATTTAATTCATGTTGCTTTGCCTGTCTGTCGAGATCTGCATGAACCTATCACATCTTTTGAGGTCTCACAGGTCTTTGGGTTGCTGGAAAATGGTTCAACTCATTTTGGACTTTATCTGGGTCTAAGTATGGACCTTTTCACTGTCAAATGTTTCTCGTGGATTTGTAGCACGAGTTGACAAACTGCACAGGCGCTGCAGGTGTCAGTCATGTACTGTAAATGTGAGTTGATATTGGAAGGCAATTATAGGAGCTGCCTCCCACCACCAGGATGCTTCTTTTCTCTGTACACATTTACAATTGCCAGACCTTCGCTCACCATTTTTTTCCATTCCCATTTGTGAAGATCATCTCCGCAGACAGTGTTCAGTGTATCATGATTAGGCCAGTTATTTTGACTGTCACAGGCAAACTCTTTTAGGCACCTACCAATAAGGCATTACTGCAGTCACTTTTAAGCCACATGATGAAAGAGGGTTCCAGCCATGGAGGAGCCTCCTGTCTGGCACAAACTATCTATGTTTGCAAGCTCGAATGAAGATCTGTAGCATAGTAATTAGATGTGTGCTTGTTTAATCCTCTATATATGCTGTATCCTCGCAGACATGAATGTGGCTTTAGGGTAGAGAAATAATCTCCTCTCTGCAAGTCATGCTGCATATTTATCTCAACACTGCAGTAAATGAAGTGGACATTATAGCTATGAACCTAGATGGACTCTAGAGCTACAGTCGGCTTATTCATTCACATCTGTAACAATCTGCTCTAAACCCAACAGGTAGTTATTGGATCTGTCTCTCATTTTTAACATTTAAATGTCTTCATCCAAATGTGCAGAAAGAGAGAGACACACAGAGGGACAGAAGGAGAATAAGAGAGAGAGAGAGAGAAGGAGCAGGCAGTGTCTAATTAGACATAGGAGTTAATTAGGGGCTTGTGTTTGTGTTCAGCAGTGGCCTCGAGGGCTGAGTAGATCACATAGAGCTTTATTGAGGGTTTGGTCTCACAATATCAAATATTCACATCAGGGCACTCACACATGTACACAAATACAAATGTACTTCTTTACATGTGTACTGAACACTGAGTTGACACAGAGGCAACCTGATGAGCCACAGAGGCAGCAGGATGTTGTTGGCGATGTACGCCCCCTGACCTCTGTCAAATCAGCCGCTCTCCCCAGATTACCCCTGCAGCGATCTCAACAACAGCTGACATGGTTCCTTCATGACACAATTAGAAACGCACATGCACACAGTGGTGCCAAGAGTCTGGGAAGCTCAAAGGAATAAGAAGAAAGAAGGGATGAAGCAATGAGGAGAGGATGGATGAGAGCAGGGAGGCGGCAATGGGAAGCCTCAGTCAGTGAGTTAGGATGTGAGCAGGCAGCTTGGGGGGGGGGGGGGGGCAGTGTGGTATGAATACCAAGAGTTAGGATGACTAAGTGGAATGTTTGACAGGATAACCTCAGCTGCTCCTCCAGCCATCCTTTTGGTGTGCGGCAAATCCCTTAAGAGACAGTAGAAGGTGGAGAAGGAGCAGCAGGAAGTTGAGGCTGGGAGGAGGGCGGGGTCAGGAGGAGTGAAGGAGCAATTATCCTTCATGTTGAGAGGAGGAATATTGTTCACATTCTCAAAGAGCGGCACTATTCTTTTTGTAGAGATCACTTCTTGCCTTTTCTTCTGCTCTTTCCTATTCCTCCTCTTCTTCTCTTATTATGCCAAGAAATTAATTTTTTAATTAATAATTAATTTATTTCTAAAATCCTTTCCACATGCTGGCAAATATATCATTTTCCAGTAGACTTCCTTATGTGTTCCTCCCTTTGAGCTGTGACAGGCTGGTCTTCTTCCCTGTGTTTTCCACTGACACACGATCAGCATTCAGGATACAGAGAAAGCACAAACGGAACAACTAAACAGCCTGGGGGCGTTCCGCTGGGATGAACCACTGTTACATTGGTGTTTTATGAAATGCAAACTAAGCCCGGCATTGTATATTGCTTATTGCTGGTGTCGGTGGTGCTGAACTCTGAACTGCAGAGGTAAATCAGTGGCAGTTCTTCTCCTCCCTCCCTCTCTCCTGTGGGCCACCATCGATCAAATAAGGATTCAGTCGACCGCCGATGGCACTGGGATGCAAACGGATTCTTCGCACAGGAAATAAAATGGGTTCTGTATTTTTATTCTTCCCCTTGGTGCTATTTATCCATGTGCGGCTGTTACCTTGACAGGGTTCTCTGGTTGCAGCTTACGTTTGGAAACCTCAACAGAAATCTGTGGCAGCAGAAAGTGTGACCCAGTTTCTGGAGCGGTTTCACGTAGGTCTTAATGAAACGCAGAGTAGCAGTGGCTAGAGATGCTAGTCTCCCATTCAGATTCATATTCATGCACGCAAACAGGACAAAGACTTTTGTTCAGATTCAACACGTTAAATTTTGGAAAAGAACAAAGTAGACACACATGCTGGCGGTGATTGGGAGAGATTGCTTAATCCTATTGTAACTTCTTCAGAGTAGAATTGGGGGGAAAAATGATGCTTTAAAACTCCACTCATTTTAGTAAGTGCACACTGAATTTAAAGGTTTTAAGCCGTCCCCATTTAGCCTTTCTGAATTGCTTTCTGCTCATTAGAATGTGTCTCTCGCAGCTTCACTACGGATAATTTCTTTTCCAACTCGGGCAAAAAAAAACCAAACGTATCTGTGAATCTTAAAGCAGATATATTAAAGCACCAGAGTTTTCCCCAGCACTCTTCTATTCTCTCTTCGTCTGCGTTCTCCATCTCCTTTTTCCTGCTCCACCTTGCTGCACTGTCACCGGGGAATGGCGGCAGTCTTCATGCCCGAAGCTAGCGCCTCGCCAGGGGCAGTCGAAGGAAACAGTTCGTGGAACACTAGATCTGCTGGCTGCAAGGTGGTCCAGCAGATGGGACAGCTCATGTCAGCACACACCGTCAATGATCCAGAGCCCCAAAATGCTGATTGTTATAATCAATTTCCAATAGTGGCATCTCAGGACCGGGGAGATGGCCATTTTGTGTTTCACACCACTCCACTCATCTATTTTCAGGCAGCTATTATCATCATCATAAGCATTCCACTCATTAGACAGACAGCAGCACATTAAGACTGACAGGCTGATTTGAATCTTAATGAAACCTGTACTAAATCTCAGTTCCCTGCTGCTTTTGTGGGTTCATTTCATTCAGGCGATTACAGCGGCATGAATGAATTTCCGTCTCCGCTCAGGTCTAAATGTGGGTTTGTTAATCATGAAAATGCTCTGCAACATCTCCTTCCTTTCATTCTGCAGATTTAATTTTGAAGGGACTAATTTTTTTTTAATGGAATTGCCCCAAGAAGTGTCTTGATGGGGGTTTTATGAGGAGTGAGGAATGACCAACTGTGTTCTTTTCACAACACTCAGACAATTGGATTTGGCATCAAACTCCATTTACAGTCGAAGCACGCACCTGCCGTGCGTAAACCAATATCAGTCCTGGCTGATGTCAGATCAGCCTGGCTACACCGCACACTTGACACGCACATAGGAAACATGCACACACTTGACAGTGCTTCTGCAGTAATTGGTTTAATTTAGAGGACAATAGCTGTTGGTTCTGGATAATGAAACACTGGGAATTAGCCCCTCTACTCTCATTGGTCAACAAGTTGCCAGTCTGATTTGAGCTAATTCATCTCCTCTACCAGTGCAAACCCACATGTTGGGAGCTTACTGTTGCTTGGGCTCAGGCCTCTCACAGGGGGCCTGCATGTTCGCGGTAGTGTTAAAGTCAAGCACGGGTCACGGAAACAATGGATGTGTTTAATGACTTAACCCTGAATCTGAGCAGCACAAGTGATGGCTGTTTTTGTGAGTAATTTCCATCGTTAATTGCCCCTGATTTCTCCAATGTCATGGATTTATGCTGTTACAGTCATTGATGTTGACAGAGGGCATCTCTTTTCCCAAAGTGTCACAGATAGAAACGCTTATCTGTGATGTGTGTCCATATCCAGGCTTGTGCCATTGTTGATCATTGATTACAAGGCTTGGTTTGAACTGGCGGTGTGTTTGCAAATGAGATTTATATTATTGCAGCGCTATCAGTTTAGGACAGGAATAATCTGTGCCCACACTTGTATTTACTGTCCTCTTTTAAATCATTTCTAAATTAAACTGTGGGTCAAACCAAGAAACAATGAAACTAAAATCCAGCAGCATGTCTGACCCCAATGATGCAATTTTCAAAACAAAACATCCCAGAAGGGACCCGCACATTCAAAAATAAACTTATACAGAATAAATAATTAATCAACTTGAAATTTGAGTAAAAATAATGGAGTCACTCACAGAGGAGTCACTAACATCTGAACAAAAAAGGATACGTTTCTCCTCCTCTGGATTGGAACATATAAGGTCTTTGTTCGTAGCTCCATTCATACACTATAATGTGGTAATATCATGCGATACCTGAATCCCATTTTCGGCTGCCTGTCGGAGTCATGCTCTCACAGCAAAACACATCTGTTGAATTAATGCAGTTAGTTCATCTTCACCTTGACATCTTCACCTGCTGGTGAGAGCTGAAGCCAATGTGGAGTCGACTCGGCAGAATTGAATTGTGGACCGGGGTGCATCCTTTAATGCATTAACCCTTCTCTCTGTGTGTTTTTGTCTGTTTCAGGGACGGAGGCCAGGTTATTTCTCCTTCCTGGACCCTTTCTCCCCTGGTGTTTGGCTTTTCATGCTTCTGGCCTACTTGGCCGTCAGCTGTGTCCTCTTTCTGGTGGCGAGGTACAGAGTTCCTACCAGTGAAATACATACAGTTCTGATTAGACGGAGCAGTTGGGGGCACAGTCAGACCTTAAAAGAGGCATTGCAGTACATAAGTTGGTTTGTGCGAGGATGAGACAGGGGAGGAAACAGGTGTCTCATGGCTTCTTTCTTCAACTGGTCCTCCTCATGGCAGCACAGGGAGGTCTCCAGCCTCATACTGACACCTGCTGGTCAAGGAGGTCAATGACGCACCGCTTAGTCTGTCCACTTAAAAATGTTCAATTACCGGTAAACAGTCCAACAAAACAGGAAAAACACTTGTAACAATAATGAAACTCGTAAGATTCTTTAGTGGCCATAGATCGTTAAATCAAGGAGATGTGGCAGATTATAACTCGCAGATGAGAGCAGTAATTGCTATGGATGTTTACTCGGTGTGTTTTGTATTAAGCAGGTTAGAAATTGCACGGAAGCTTTTAACATGCATGTGTAACCATAGACTTTGTTATATGTTGTTGCTTGTCCATGCTAAAGCCTCATATATTGTTAAAAATATCCCTTTTTGAAAGCCAGTCTTAGTTAAAGCATGTTTCTTCAAGCCAACCCAGGATTTGAGCCCTAGGCGCAGGCTTAAGAACTCTGCTGTTCTGTGAAATACAGCGAGATTTATCTGACAGCAATGAGCCTAATCAGCATAGTGTCTCTTGAGTCTCGCTCTTGTCAGGTAGCTAAACCCAATGCTAATTTAGCTCCATTTTCTGTCTATCTCTTCCCAGGTTGACGCCATACGAGTGGTACAATCCCCACCCCTGCATTAAAGGCCGCTGTAACCTACTGATCAACCAATACTCTCTCGGCAACAGTTTTTGGTTCCCAGTTGGAGGTTTCATGCAGCAGGGATCTGCTATTGCTCCCCGGGCTCTGTCTACCCGTTGTGTCAGCGGAGTCTGGTTAGTAGACAGATGCAAATCTACTAAAGTTCTTGCAGATTTTTGCCATTTCATGTTTATTTCGTTCCATTCTGTTTGGATTTCATGCATATTGCGCAACGATTGGACGCATTTTCCCCCTTAAGTGATCTCGAACTTCCTTCTTTCGTGTGCATGAGAGCAGCTACAACTGCATCATCTTTCATCCGACTCAGGCACTGTCATCTGTATCCATGCACGCTCACACCCTCACCCATTCTCTGAAAACCCTGCAGTGTCTTCTCCTCTGAGGTGTGTAGATATTTTAATCCTCCCACGTCTCACCCAGACAGCCTGTCTTCATGCAGCCTCCTCATTTACATAGACTCCTGTCAGCGAGTACATATGTCTGCTGGCTTCCTTCTACAGGTGGGCTTTCACGTTAATCATCATCTCATCCTACACTGCCAACCTGGCTGCCTTCCTGACGGTCCAGAGGATGGAGGTGCCCATAGAGTCAGTGGATGACCTGGCAGATCAGACAGCCATAGAGTACGGCACCATGCATGGAGGATCTACGATGACCTTCTTCCAGGTCAGAGGTCACACACAACTTTGCATGTGAACGGTTGAGAATATGACATCCTGCCAAATGGAGACCTCAGCACCCTTGGGCCAATGGGCCGTTATTGATGTTATCCCCCCTCTTCTCCTTTCTGACCTCCTCTAATTGCCAGTTTTATCTGTTTCCCATCTGTTCCTGGCCACAATCTCTTGGTATAAGACACTCAGAGAGGCGCGCAATGTCCTCTTTGATCACCTCAAGACTTGACCTCAGAGCGAATGAGGCGGAGTGTGACAGAAATAGAGTTACGAGAAAATAGACAGTGAAGCATGGTATAGAGGGAAGTAAAGGGAGGCATTATCCTTGTCTTGCTTTGAACTTGTACACCTACTGGACCATAAAGGTGTCCGACTAGAAGGGCCAGGTAATAGCAGAGGACAGGTGGTGGTGTCAAGTGAAGATTTCACCCCCAAGTCTGAAACCACTCAAGCTGAAAAAGAAAGACTTTGACATGCAAGAACTTTTACAGGGTCACAAATCAGTCAGAAGTGATAAAAGATGACACCAGACTTTTCTACACACCAGCTTGTCTCTGTTTGTTGTGAACACCCTGCAGAACTCTCGATACCAGACCTACCAGCGTATGTGGAACTTCATGCACTCGAAGCAGCCCAGCGTGTTTGTGAAGAGCACAGAGGAGGGCATCGCACGTGTCCTCAAGTCAAACTACGCTTTCTTGCTGGAGAGCACCATGAATGAGTACTACCGCCAGAGGAACTGCAATTTGACCCAGATCGGAGGCCTTCTGGACACCAAAGGCTACGGCATCGGCATGCCGCTGGGTGAGTTGGTCCTACCACTGATGTAGCCATGGACGTTAGGATCTAAGGCAGGAAGACGGAAGCAGCTGATGGATTTACTTTATAATTCTGTATAATTCATATTTAAGATAAGAGAAGATGCGCTGGCTGAAGAATACGCCATAAACATCACAGTGAAGGCTGTAATCGAGAGCAAAGCCTCAGAAAGCCAAACCATTAGCCGCCATCGTAGGGGCTAATGGTTTGGCATAAGAAACTAAAAGAGACGTAGAGCTTTAGGAGAGCTGCTGCTACCACGCCGTGATGGGAGCATTTACTGCATAAAACATATGTCTCATTTCTGGTGAATGCAGAACTGCTGCTGCAGGAATGTAGTGCTCCATTTATTCTGTGAGTTTATTGATGCTTTCAACTCATCAAAGTACAGCTGGATAGAAAAATAAAACTCCTCAAAGTAAACAAGTTTCCATGAAATTCCTTTACATTTGAGGTTTAACCACTAGCTTTAGTGAATGTTGTTTTGGGCTGTGACCCACAGAAATTCTTTTTTTTCCTTTTCTAATGGAGTGACAGATCACCTACACACCAAAATCACTGATAGATTATGCTAAAAACACACATTTCCCTCTATGCTAATGAATATGAAGCGCAGGAGAAGGAGTTATGGGTCTGAGTGAGGGCATTACATCAAATCTGATACAAATCTGTGATAAAAATTAGCACATTTTGGAGAACAAATTGTTCATCCATCCGGGTCGTGGAGGACACAGCCCTTCCACCAGGTGCTCCCAGACCGGTTGAGAGATATAAGATCCTCAACACATCTTAGGTCTGCCCCAAGGTCTCCTCACAGATGGACGTGCTTGAAACACTTCTTAGGGAGCCATGCAGGAGGCATCCTCAACAGGCTCCTCTCAACGTGGAGGAGTAGTGGCTCTACGTTAAGCTCTTGTCAGGCTGAGTTCAGCCTTTACTAATGTGTAAAGTCTGGCCTGGTCTTGTTACTGAGGTCTGCCGCTAAATCGGATTGAATGCTCAGTGGTGACATCTGTGGCATGAACTGCGGAGAAAGTGCGTATTTTATGTCACCTTTCCTTCAAACGTTTTGTGTTTGTGAGCTTTTCTCCATGTGTGCCCTGCAGGGTCAGTCTACCGTGATGAGTTTGACCTGGCCATCCTCAAAATGCAGGAGGACAATCGTCTGGAGATCCTCAAAAGAAAGTGGTGGGATGGCGGCAAATGCCCAAAGGAGGAGGACCACCGGGCGAAAGGTTTATCTAGTCTCATCCCGCTTTCTCCTCCTATTTTCACATGATCTCACATCATTTCTTCCCCAGGCCTGGGCATGGAGAACATCGGTGGCATCTTTGTGGTGCTGGTGTGCGGCCTGCTGGTGGCCATCTTAATGGCGGTGCTGGAGTTTGTATGGATGTTGAGGCAGACCCCAGGAAATGAGGTGAGACAGGGCTATCTAACCTGCATCTGCTTTGTCTCTCTGTCCCCTCCCTGGCACCCGCCCCCTCGTGGAGCTACGAGGCTTTCCAGTTTCCAGCTTTGACAGGAGAAGCTACGCTGCCTCCTTCTGTCAAGCCTGAGAGAAATAAAGCCAAAGACGTACCTCACATATACCTCAGAGTACATATACATATTTTTTTCCATCTATAGCAACAGAAACTGTATAAACAATACACATAATGTAGTAGGTATCAATGTAGTTTTATTCAAAGTGAATAGGTTTTTACTGGGTGCCTCCAATAAATTTACTGATACAGTAAATAGAGTAAATGTGTGTCACATGGATAAAAATGTGTGTCAGCTTTAGAGGAAACCCTCTAAAGCTGTCTCCTGTTGCTTGCATGACCTCGATCAAAATAAACAATCAAATCAGAGCTCACTCCTTCCACCAGAGGGTCAAATTCTTTAGCCTCAACCATAGACGACAAATACATAGATGTGAAACGTAGACAGAAGAATTGTGGTTGTTGTAATAGCAATGCTTAAAAAGGATCTGAAAAAAGGAAATATCTCTATATAATCAAACATCCGATATTTGTCTCATCAAACGGACTCCATACTGTGATTGATGGAATTCAATAAACATTCAGAATATGGAAGTCAAACAAAAGCTGATGTGATTTCTTCTTTTTTGAGCCAGCAGAACGCCGCTTCAGCCCGAGCTGTCAAAAGTGGGTGTGTGTGTTTTCGGGATGTATGAGTTCAGATAATACCCACTATTACTAGTGATACTGGGCCATCAGGTGGGTTTGGGAGCGCTGTGATTCAGTCAGACGCCACTGTAAGAGATACAAGTGTGTTTGCTGAGCGTCTGTATCTACCTGAAGGTTGAAACTGACACCTGTTGTGTTGTTATCTGTATTGCTGTTTGTTATTGTTGTTTAATGGTACTTTTGTGCTTGTGTCGTCCGTCAGTCTGTCCCGAACCAGTCAGTCAGTCAGTCAGTGAGTTGTCTGGCCTCTCTCCCGTTCTCTCCCCCTCTCATCCCCCTCTCCCCCATCTTTCTCTTCCCGTGTGTGTGCTTGCAGCATTCGGCATGCGAGGAAATGCTGCGCGAGCTCCAGGGGATCGTTCTGTGCCACAACGGCCTGCAGGTGAGGCGCAGGCGGGCAGCCTCGGCGATGCGGCCGCGACCTTTGCCCTTGGAGGAGCGTCGGGCGCGAGCCGCCACCGTTAGCCTCAGCAACGGCAAGCTGTGTGGTGGCACTGGACTCCCAGAGCCCCTCTCCCACAGACTGGCCCAGGAGGCGGCCCTGGTGGCCAGGGGATGCAGCCACATTCGCATTTGTCCCGAATGCCGACGATTCCAGGGACTGAGGATGCGTCCGGCAGCGGCCACAGGGGCGCTTCCTTCTCCCACACACAGTGACGAGAGCATAGAGTGGGACAAGACCACAAACAGTAGTGAACCTGAATAACACGTGGATCCAACAGGAGAGATCACCAAAATGTAACTATTTTCCAGGGATCACGGATGATTTGATTTTTTTTTTACTTTAAAGTTGAAGGGCAAGACTATAAAAAGACACTTTGCTCTCAGAGAAAAAGTAGTCCCTTTTGGAATATCCTTCAGTGATTTTTCTTCTTGGTCACAGGAGAAAGTGATGACTCTGCCTCAGCGCCCTCCCCAGAGGTCCAGAGCTCCTGTGTCAAACAGGACGGACAAAAACTGCTACAGGGGCATTTGTACTATGCAGTATTTCCAGTCGTTAATCATTGTGCTGTTTCTATTTTTTCCCTCTTTAATTTATTTCTGTTCTCTCGGATTCAATTCTGATATCGTTATTATACTGTTCTTAAAAGACGAGCTCCTTTTCTATCCCAGAACTCACTCTATGTACTTTTATTGCCTCTGAAAAGCTGCAAGCAGAACAGACTATTACAAGTCAATTATTTTAATTTGAAAGTGCCGGAAAAAAAAAGGAGCAAAAAAGAGCACTGCAGCCTCGAGACCACAACAAGCTCATGTGAGTTACAAACATGGACCTTTTTTCTAGTAGTGATATTCTATTAAATCTGTTTTAATGTCAGTATCTCTGAAAGGCGAGGGGTGACGGATGAATATTCAGTTCATTTCCAAGATGCTCCCTTAATTTTTTATACTTTTAGTTTGCAAAAGGTGCTCAACTCAAAACTATAGGATATTCTTCTAATATTCAAGGTTGTGTTTAAAGTAAATGGATGAACTGTTTTTGTGGATAAAATGATCAAATTTAGTTGTTATTCTGTTTATTGGATGAACCATGTTGGCAGAAGTGAGGGGGCTGAGAGCGAACCTTGGGTATATTTTCTGTTCCCTCCTGTGTAGAGTCACCTGTGTTGGTTCGCAGCTGTCACGGCACCGTTCCTCCTTGCTCAGAAGCTTGCTTATCTCAGAAGTGCCCATCATTGTAAATCTGCTCATCAGGTTCTGTCAGTCAGTCCCTCGAAAGCAGGCCACCAGCAGAAGGCAGCTTTAAGCTGCAACTGTGCTATTTTTGCAGGTGTCTTTTGTTTAAATCCCTGCACATATTAGGAAATGGAGTCATTGTTACAGCATTCTATCATTATTTATATAAGTATAAAAAGTTCTATTGTTCAGCCCGTTTAATGCCGATAGGTCACATTTTATTCTTCACATCTCACGTCCACACACCTGAGAATCGAAGCAGGAACACGGCTTCACTTATCCAATGACAAATTTAAACAGACTCACACATTAACCCTCGCTGCCTCACCAAGCACCTGCACCCACACGGTCTTTTTTGTCCTATTTCAGCAGCAGATGTTAACTGCACTTCTAGCTCAATTGTACTAATTGTGTGACCTGGCTGAATAAAAACACAAATGAGTGGTTTGAGGGTGCTTTCTTTCCAGTCACACAAGAACATACCAGTATTTTGAATTAAAACATGCACCCTGTAGAACCCAGCATTCTCCCCTGCTGCTAATTCTTCAGTTATCAACTCTTATTGTCCTGCCAGTGGTGTTTAAATACAGCCTGACCAACAGGGAGCCACAGTGTTGCTCTGAAGTGCAGGAATAGTTATTTAAAAATTATATTAGACCAGAGAGTTGTGCACTCCCAGGAGATATCAGTCGTTACTGTAACTAGAAACGTGCACTAATTATAAAGACATCATGAAAAAATAATTTTCACCTCTTTAAGCTGAATTACCACATGAAATGCAAAGCAAAGAAAGACTCGCGTTTTATTAGCAGCTTTATTAAAAACGTTTCGATCCATTCGTTGAATCTCACTAAACTCGTGAGAGTTAGCTCTCGCTGCAGCCAACGCCCACTCCTTAAATACTAAAAACATTTACAGGGGTGCTAAATCAAGCGTAGTTGGAACGAGATTGCCAATTACCTCAGGCAGGAGGAGCCGGTAAAGTAAGAATTAAAAACAAATCCCTCTGAAACACTGGGTGGCCTCTGCTGGAACACTACCGAGAGGGTTGACAGAATCTGCCTGCCATATTTTATATACATATAGTTTCCCCAACACACACCCCCGCCCCCTGTTTTTCTGCTACACATTTCTAAAAACAACCTCTGGTTCTGCTTTCTGTACTCTGATGTATTTGACCTTCTAAGATGGTTGGATCTGTCACAGTAAATACTGTCTCAACTCGGTTTTATGGTTCCACTGGGAGAATTCTGCGGCGTGAGCGAGGATGCGCGCCTTTGAAGCCGCGTAAACACGGCAGTCGTTTGCAGAGCCGCATTCTTCCCGCACACCTCTGCACAGTTATGATTTGCAGAATTAGCCTGGGTCAACTGTGCCTCTAATTACAGTCCATCCATCAGAGATGGTCGGAGGAGGTGATTTCCTCTGATTAGGCTCCTTGAAAGAGGTCGTCCGGCGCAGCATTAGTGCTGACAGGTTGCGTCAGTACATCAGCGAACTGCACGCCTCAGTGCTTCTCCGCAGCAACTCACACGTGCGTGATGCACCACCTTTGTGTCATTTCCGTGTCACTTTCTGCCTCTCCTACTGCTTCGAGCTCCATTATTTATATACATTTAGGGGGGGCGCCTCCACCCCAGAGCCGCCTCTCATCTGCTGTGGGCTTTATGGAGACGGTGATAAGCTTTGAGTGCCTGCAGACTGTGCAAATCTACTTCATCCCCTCATAATTGGCTCAATGTAGCGTTAAGCAATACCGATGTCCACGTAGTTGACGAGTCTGTCCCGCGCACGCTCACGGCTCACATCCGCTATACTTGAAGAGTGTGACTTCTTTTGTCAGTTATGTGGAAACCAAAACGGAACTGGTTGTGTTAACTGTTTTTAATTCAATTATTTAACTCCTTCGTCCACAATTTTGGAAAGAAAACACAAAGCTGTTGCAGGTGTCTGTTGAAGATAAACATACCTCCTTTTTTCAGTCTGAAGGCACCGCCTCGCACGTGGAAGCCCACTAATGAGCCTGGGATTAAATTCCAAATCAACTATTATGGCCAGATTGTATTAACAGCACATATTCACTGGTGAAAGCTTCCCCGTTGAGGTGATGGAAATGAATTCGAAAGGGGCTCGAGAAGAGGTCAAGAGGTTGCTCCGAGGCTGGCCAGGCTGTTCTCCAGCCTTCAGCTGACTGACACATGTTGCTGAGCAGAATGACCAAAACATTTTGTTTGTCTTTCAGAGAAATAAAAAGGAGCTTTGCTTACTTTGTGTTCTGATTTATCACTGTTGGCTCATGCCTCGCTTAACAGACAGCTGATGAGCTCAGTGCATGTGCGTGTGCATGTGTGTGTGTTTCTATAAGTCAAGTTAATGTTAACAATAAATTACAGTAAGGTGTAGCAGCCAACTGTCATCAGCTATTCATCAGAAAACAACAACGACAAACTGAGCTACATAGGCAAACATTTCACTAATAAAGGACTCATTCATTCGTGCTGAATGTATAAAAACATCTTTGTTAACTCTATATGAATGTTGTAAAGCTAAGACATCAGTCATGCTCTGCGCTGACTGTAATTTCCTCATGTTTCCTTGACATTGTTTATCTTTGAGGAAATGCAGCAAAGACAGAAGTCAAACGCTGGCAGTTTTCAAATAAAAACCACTTCAGTCCACAAGGACAAACATCTATAGTTGCATGTGCAAATATTGTCTTATTCTCATTTACTTTGGAACTGTGGTACCTTTTTGATTTTGTTCTTACGGAAGACACGGTCTTATGAAAGTACTGCCTTCTACTCCCCTTCTGTCAGATGCTCTCATTAGTTTTTCCGGGCCGGGATGACGGCAGCCATCCTCCTTAAACCCCAAACAAATAGAAACTGTGTGAAAGTGTCAGTGGCGTAAGGAGAAAGTGTTGGTTTTTTGAGGCCTCTCCAGTTCCTGTGTTAATTGGTGGTTGGAACACAGAATTATCTTAATCCTTCAGTAAATGATTCAGTGCCTCACAGATGAGAGCCTAGAAAAACCTGCTTCACTGAACCGTAAAAAAGGCAGACTTGAAAGTTTAAAAAAAGGGGGTTTATCTGACTCCCTGCGGGGGAAGTCGCCTTTATCGATGCCGTGCAGCTAAACCATATTTCCTGCATCATTAACTGTTGTTTTCCACTCTTGTTTTCATTGGTGCACCTCCTGCAGAAATCATTCCATTTTTCTACTTTCTTCCATTTTTGCAGCTTTGGGTTTGTGGGTTAAATGAAGGCACTTTAATCTGGAGGTTGATGTGGCCACTACAAACACCATTGCCATATTTGGCCTCTGCCTCTTGAATCTGCACATCTTAAGGATAGGATTTCAAGTAGAAATCTCATTAAATGCATATAAAGCTATAGAATACACACGTGTTCTATTCTAAACAGCTTCTCATGGCCATCAGCAGTCATGTGCTACCTCTAGTGGGCATTGGTCCACATTACAAAGAGGAGGCTAAACTAATGAATCTTGGACATTCTTCTTTGCATTCATGTTGTTCTCATTGTGTAACAGTCATAATTAATCCCAGACAACAAAAGGATGCTCTTGCTAATGTCACTTAAACCGCAGACGTAGGTCTGACAAACCTTTGAACAAATGCGTCTGGCTGAGAGGAGCAGCTGCTGGAAGAGCGGTCTGTCGCACATCCGAGACGTTGAGGCTGAATTCAAAGAGTAGCTCATTGTAATTTTGGTGAAGGGTAATGCTCTTGCCTTCCCATCCCTGCAGAGCTGCCGACAGCTGGGAAATCAGTGTGTCCAGACTCTCCTATGGAAAGGGAAGCAAGCTAAATATCACACTGATCTCAGGTCCTCGTCCTCAAAGTTAGATGCTCAGCAGAGACAAAAGTAGGATCATTACATACTAATCACAATCATACTTCTATAAACAAGCAAGCATTTTTTAATGCTGGTTTTCCGTTAAAGAAGAGAGTAAACTGGGAAATTGGCAGCCACCAACTCACAGGGTCAAGAGGAGTAACCAATAACACAATCTGGGATTTACTTATCTCATTCAAGGACACTTTGGCAGCAACAAGGCTCATGTGGAGCCCATGAGCCCAGGATCAAATCAACACCCGTCCTATCACTGGAGTGACTACTCCACCCTCTGGGCCGCAGCTACAAAGGAACTTTGCATATTTGGTTTGCAATAATACCCAGAAAGACAAATTTGTCTGAGGAAATAACATCCTGCAATGCAAAGGAGATACCGTTTACATGCAGGTCCTTGCATAAATCCCTAATAGGCTACTTACATGCAGTATTTTCTCTATTTCCATGTTTTCTAGCTTTGTTGGAGTTCTTTGTCTCCTTCCACTCTCTCTTCTCTTTATTCAGTTCCTGCAGACACAATACTGGCCAGACAGACGCTCGCTGGCAAGAAGGCCATCATTCTGAACATGCGACTAGCTGCCCTGTCTCCTGCCACTGCAGATATTAAACTTCTACATGTTCATTCTTGCTTGATTTGGCTGACCTCCCCCTCCAGCCTTGTTGGCCCACGTGTGTCTGCTCTGACGGCTCAGCTCTGCAATGACACTCATGCCAACAATGTCGCCGCCATCCCTGATGCACGCTGAGGACTCACACAGAAAAAAGAGCTTATGTTTCCTGCTAATTAGGCTTTCTCATCCTCAGTATATTGCCCTAACCTTGGTGGGCCCCTTCGCCATCCCTAGGGGGATCCTTTATCTCGAAGTCTGATTGTCAATGCGTGCTGCCTGCTTGCCTCCCCAGAGGTGATGTCCCAGTGGCCTTGTTGCTCCTGATGCAGCCTCACGTCACCAACACACCTCTCCAACTCAGCTCTGTCAAATTGGACTTGTTTTAGAGAGTTACTCTTACATCAATTAGTGTTGTTTTTCCACACTAAAAATAAAATCATTAAATATTGGTTCCAGCCTCAGAAAACAGTACATCTGACATTATATTATTATAGATTATTATAGATATAGATTATAGAACAGGATCACTTTGACTTCAGATCATGTGCCTGAACAATTGATACTTGGAATGAAATGTCGAGCCAATGTGTTGTTAAAGCCCGAAATCAAGCCTGTAGGTGTCACACATTGACCATCATATGTTAACATACACTAGTTTTCTTGCTGTAAAACAGCAATATATTAATCGTTTTGTTGTTTTGGCAGCTCCGCCTGTATTACGCCTACAAGTCATTTGAACCCAAACGCTACATGCTACAACCAACCCTCACCTTTTTGGTTTTGTTCTCAGGCAGCTTATTTACCGGCTCAGTTTGTTTTCCTTTTTGTTTGTTTGTTTGTTTCTCGGAAGGTTACTGTACACTGTTGCTGCTGTACTTCGGTTGGGATCCAGCTTGAGTGCTAAGTTGATTGACACCTATGTCAGCCAATCAAAAACTTAGAAGAGGGCTCGCGTGCACAGACGTGACCCCGTGTTGGCGCTTTCAGTGAGTTTAAAAGCGTCTTTTGTTGTCAAGGGAGACCAGGCCTGCCTCTGCGCGTGACTGAGTGCCTGAACGGGTGTTCGCGCGCGCCGCATCGTTTTCTGAATGCAATACAGACTGAAGCGCGCAACCGGCTACATCTATGTGTCGCGAACGCGCACACGGAAGGCGTGGAGTTTTGGGAGAGGGTGGTTAACGGAAGGGGACGTACAGGAAAGGAAAAGGCCACATATACACGTCACGGAGGGAAGCAGAAAAATACTGAGCAATGGTTTAATTCCCGCACGTTTTTATTCGCCCGCGTTTCAGCGAGCGAAGCGTGAAGCTGACGCAGTTTAAAGTGCAACTTCCTCTCGTCGGCCACCGCGAGTTCTCGCTGTCGGCAGCCACACGGCCCGGAGAGGGGCGCTGACACTGTCACCGACACTCAACTTCCCGTGAAGACGCAGCACAACGAACGCTGCCGCTGGCAAACGGCAAACCACATCGTGGCTCGTCGGGAGAAGAGCAGACTCTCCGCTTCACAGGGCAGAGAAACGGTGCCATTGTCCTCCGGCCGAGGGGGAGCAGAGACGGGTCCGGTGCTCTGCTAATTAGCTTGCGTGGTCTCTGCATAGAGAAAGAGCGACGGCAGCGCTGCTAGCTGCAGCACGGAACGGTCGACAGGGTGTAAGTGACCCACAAGCTTATTTTAGTCGAATTTGGGGACATTTCTGTGACACACAGATGCTCGCATGTACTGATGGGATCCTTTAGCCGATAGTCATCCATCCTTCCATTGACCCCCCCCCCCGTCGGACCGTGGCTCGAATTAGCCACTCGGGCGCTGTCCTCGCCGGGGGGTTCCGGATCACTACCGCCTGGTCCAGTTAAGTCAAGGCGGCGGTTCGGGTCCCCCCTGACCCCTGCCCTGCCTCATCTGTCTGTCACTCTGGCCGACCCCTCTCGAACCATGGCAGGAAACCTAAAGAAAGGTGGAGGGCTCATTGGAATGATGAAGGTTACTTTCCAGCCACACCATCACCACCTCCACTCCCATCACCAACCTGGAGCCGTGGACAAAAAGACAGTAGAGAAATGTTGGAAACTAATGGACAAGGTTGGTATTTTAAAAGCAGCATTCACTAACCAGTAACGATAAAAGCGCTAGCTAGACTCCAGCTAACTAGCAGTAAGCTAATCTGTTGTGTCTGCAGGGCTGTCGTGGCTAACGCTGGAAGAAAACATGGTTAACTAACATTGTTTCATTACCAGCTGAATACCACTGGTTCAGTATGCGTCAGATGGACTTACAAAGAAAACCACGTTAAAAGTAGCTTACGAACAGAGCAAGAGTCTATAAACGCATCTGTAGATAGCGCCCAGCCTCTGTTACTGTGGTGCATTTAAATTAACCCGAGTATGCGTTTAAGCATTAAGATATCACAGGTAATTTGTTGCAAAAGGGTGCCTGCCAGGAGCTTTGAGTCTGTATTGTTGTTGCAATGTACAGTAACTAGAGGATCTGTAGGTCTCTGCATGTTGTGCAGTTGTTGCAGTTTATACACAACTGTTAGATTGAGAAAACTGACAAGGCTGAAATGATAAATTTGTCAATTATACTTTCTCACAGGGGAGACTCATGTCACAGATTCACTTCTCGGAAAAGTCTGCAACAGTTTGACCTCCAGTTTCCTGTGAGATACATGCAGCAAAATTAGAGTGACTAGGAAGACAAGACACTCTTGTTTCTCCGCTCCTCTTTAAGGCCTTACTTTTGAGCTCTGATGTTTAGACAGGCGTTTTTCGACAAAGCTGTTATTAAGAAACCGCGTTCCAGTTTATTTAGATTGTGTGACTCAACTGCTGGCCACATTTTTAGCAGGAACCGTAAAATAATTGTAAGAAAATGAGCAATGCTGCTGCAATTCTTTTCTGATAAACATTTGCAGAAATGGATGATTGGGACATTCTGACAGAGCGCCTGGACAGTGTGTAACACACGTTTTCAGTCTGCAGTGTGAGAATAATTCACCTGATTCGAAACAGTTGAATGACTGCAGGAAAAACTATGAAGCCGCAAAAAAATTACAGCTTAGCTTTACTGGAAACTTTAAAATGCCAAAAAGATTATACGGCATGGTGTAAAATAACTTAAAGGCTGCAACAGGACAGGATGATAATGGAGTTTCTGTCTACACATTCCTCATACGTATGAGTAGGAGGTCGTTAAAATTAAATTAAAGGCACCTCCTTTGTTCTTAGGTTTGTTATTTTTGTCAAGTGTTGACGTTCAGACATTGAAGGTCTCTGCTGTTTTGTTACTGTGTGCTTTGGGGTTATTTGCTATCCATTAATCAAAACTTTAAATGTAATGTCCACACTGACAGCATATTTATTTATGGATAAAATATAAGGATTTATTCAGACAGCCGTCTTTGCAGCTGAACATGTGCAGGGATGGTGGCAAAACCTTTTCAGGTCTCGAAGTCTGACAAGAATTAAAGTAATGTTGAAATTATTTACAGTAAATGTCTATAAAATGTTAAATGTACTTTCCATCAGGCTGGTTAACCTTTGAACAGCTTGAGTTTAATTTACAGCAGCGGCATGAATACTGAATGGCTGCGAGGGTGAGGGAAAGGTGAGAAGAGTGCCGTTCAGCTTGGAGCCAGTCTTCATTTTGCTGCAGCTCGCTTCATTGATGTGAGAGGTTGTGGCCGTCTGCATGTGCGTGCACGCATGTGTCTGACTGGCTCGTCGGTACAGGTGTAAACGCGGTCGGTGGTCTCAAACATAACCAGTCTTTCAATTGGAGGCCTGGGGAAGAGTCAGTGGAACGAGGGTACTTGGCTATTCGTGATGGTAAAGCCTACTTTAGTTCAATGGCCTTCAGATATTAACCACAAGAAAATAGGAACAAAAACTGATGGGCACAGCTCCGTAAAGCTTCTGAAATCTTATATTAGCGGTTGAATTTTTTTTTTTTTTTTTTTTTAAGTCATTCTCGGTCAGGTGTTTGGACATGACATGATGAAGACACACATGCTAAAATCTTTGCTTAAAATATCCCACCAGTTAAATGTGACCTCAATCTTCATCGGAGATATTTGATACAGTGATGATGAAGTGGCTGAGTCAGCACATCCAGATCAGGCCTTTGGAACATGAGGACATGAAGCCAGGGGATAGACCTTATGACAGAAATTGACTTTTCAAATTAAAGCGATAGTATGACTTCATGGAGGACTGCACTACTGTACGAGGATCTAATATGGGTGCAATACGAGTGCTGATTGATTAGAAATGGTCTTAATCAGTCTTTTGAAGTGTTGTTCCCCTAATGACAAGCTGATGGATTTATAGATATAAGCAGGGGAACTTGCATTCTTCCATTGTTCCTGCCATATTTCTTCCCAACAGCGGGGAATTATTCATGGCCAATCATTTTCTCAGGTCTGCAAAAGAATAAGCCATGTCCTGTTGTTGAAAGCCAATTGTTTGGTCCCTGTTACAGTTGAGGAACCAGCGCAGGTTCCGGTCAGGACATGAGATGCAGCCTTTAAAACAAAAATGCAAGCGTAGCCTTGAGGGCATCCACACGTGATGTTATGGCCATGTTTTCATATGAGCTGGCGATAAACTCCCAGAACAGCTTGGATTTCACCTTTGGGGCTCAAAAGCTTTCATTTGGTAGTGAGTCCAACTCATTCCTCTCATCGAATTTGCATGGCAAAGATGCACAAATGCATCTGTATTTGCATGTTAGGGGTGTTCAAGATGTACAGAATAAAGTGGGTAAACACGACAGCTTCTCTAAACATGCCGATGGAGCAGAGTGTTTATCTGCAACTATGGATTTTAGAGCCACGCTAGAAGGCACAAACCTAAACAACGTTGCATTAAGGGCAAGCAATCCCACGGTCGCAATGGAAGTCCAGTTACACCATTGTGCTGTGAAATGTTGCCAGTATACTCCAGATAAGTGCTTCAATTCAGGAAACAAGCTATGTTATGTAGACTTTGTCTTGTCTGTGTTCTAAATTTTGCACATCTGTGTTGATTCTATCCCATCTGTGAGGAAGTTTCCGTGCACCCATTTGTCTCTCACTGCACCCCTCATATCGTCCCTCCACGCAGGTGGTGCGCTTGTGTCAAAACCCCAAGTTGGCCCTGAAGAACAGCCCCCCGTACATCCTGGACCTGCTGCCAGACACCTACCAGCACCTGCGCACCATCTTGTCGCGCTATGAAGGTAAAATGGAGACTCTAGGGGAGAACGAGTACTTCCGGGTCTTCATGGAGAACCTGACCAAGAAGACCAAACAGACCATCAGCCTGTTTAAGGAGGGAAAGGAACGCATGTACGAGGAGAACTCGCAGCCTCGGTGAGTGACGTTAAAGCTCGTTTTACTGTCACCTGACTCATTTACATGAAAAGCAACGCCACCAGCCGTTGCACCCGTGCCCAGCCTCCCCGGTGGTTGCTGTTGAAGACACAAGAGTCGTTGCGGTTCGAGCTTGCGAGCATCTGTGGTCTGAACGTGCTCTTCTACAGCTGCCTACATGTTTGTGGATCTCTATCGCTGCCATCTCCTTAGACACGTTTTCACAGTTGAGTCGAGTCACCTGTTGCTCGATCTTTCATCCTTTGAAACAGCTTTGGGCGATGCTAATTAGTGGGTTTTTTCCCCCTGTTTTTCCTCATTAAACTGATCTGAGGCATGTTATTCCTGTCAGCAGTGATTTGTCATTTCCAGTTCTTCCCTGTTCTGTGTTTTCTTTTGAATAACGTTGTGGCCTGGTGCTCACTTCATATATTGGTTTGGTTCCTAACTTTGTGTTTGCCGCCTTTGTAATTTCGAGTTGTCCTAGCAAAATATTGGAAATATTATATGAACACATCGGTCATATGCTTACCTGTAGGATACAAATGTAGGCTCTAACTCAATCATCTTAAAAAGATAGATCATATTAATGTAAAAATGTAGTTATAACACATTATTGTAATCATGTTTGACATGTAGCTGAGGTCACGTTAATCCAATAATCCTTCTGAAGTCTGCGCACATTTTTGTTTGATCCATAATTACTTGAAATTCTAATTCCACCCTTCACTGAATTGACCATCCAGCCTGGTCTTCAACCTCAGTGCACGGCACCCTTGGCGACTAACATGTGACGGCGGCTGAGTGGGAAGTGTGTTTTATTAAGATCTTGTCATAAGTGGTGAAAAGCAGAACTAATGCAATGGAGAACAAAGGACAAACATCAGACCTTTGATTAGTCACTAGTAGTAACAAGGGAACCGTGTGGCTGTGAGGACGTGGTGTATTTGTGGGATTTCCTCTGAGTGAAGCAAGTATTAATGGGAATTTCCACATTCATGTTGACATCTCATCACTTCTCTGGAAGAGACATGGCACTCAATACAAAGCTTTGGCTGAAGTAACACTGGTCATTTCCACTTCCACTTTAGCTGCGTGTGCGTCAAGAAGCTCTGTAATGAACATTTAACTGGAAAGTGCTCAGTCTGGTTGAAAGTGAAGGGAACAGGCATGAGCGTTTCCACATTTGGTCGGACATTATCGTGAAGCAGATTCTGTTTGCACATCTAAACTGATTCCTGCTTCTGGTGGTGCAAATGATTTAAGAGGAAGCTCCAGTCTCCAGCAGCAGCCACCAGCCGATAACAGGGTTCATTTCTGAAGGTCTTTAAAGTTCTTCAGATCACTACATCACTGCACAGTGGAAACACACACATACAGGCATGAAACACAAAGTCTGCTGTTGTGAGCAGGAGGCAGCAGCAGTGATACCAACCAATGGATATCGGGCCGCTTTAGAACGCTGTATAAATGCTGCACACATGGCTCGGACTATAAAGGATATAGTCCGAGATGCGACACTAGTAAAGGAACACTTTGGCAATATACAATGTGTTCCTGAGGTCAGCTGGAGTTGTAAAAAACCCGTATTTGAGAGTCACTGTTCTGGAATTGCCTCAGGCGTTGATGAGGGACTATTAAATGTTTTAGTAATGTTTTTTTCTGGAGGTAAAACGAAAGATCACATTTCAGCAATGCTCTGAATGCAGCTACTCCGTGACCACGCTGTGCAGAACGTCGCCGCAGCCTCTTCTCAAGAGTTTTTCATCCCTCCAGGGGCTTGTGTCGACCGAAGGTGGTTTCGCTGTGACAAAAGATTTGAGCCGGTGTCGTTTTGGTTATTAGATGCGAGTGTTTTTCTAGATGCCATGTCACTCATTGCAGTGTGCCAGTTTTTGGTGTAGGATGGAAAATGGATAGAAGCGCCTCCGCTGTGAGTGATGTTTAATTATTAACATCGACAACTGATATTCGCTCAGACGTCCCAGTCAGCACTTCCTTCTTGTTTGCCTCACTTCCTCTTCATGTTGAACACAACAAATTTGAAACATTGTGTGGCTTTCAAACGTCTATTTATCATTTCTTTATTTAGAGAAATATCTTTCTATTTCTATAGAAAGCTACATTGGATAGTGACTGGATGATGAAATAGTACCTCATATGACATTTATTTACAGTAAATTAAACAATGATGGATTCAATAAAAATACCAACAAAAACCAACAATGATCATGATTCTAGGGCCTGTGGGGCTGTGGCGTGAGGGAGCTGACTGGGTTGTTGCACAAGGGAACAAGGGTACAGCCTACTGTTTTTTTAAATGTAGTTGTCCAGAGCTCACACATGCACTCCAGAGGATCTCCAGAGAGTCAGGTCAGATGTTTCTCCACATCTGTCAGGAGGGTCTGAGTTGTATTTATGAATAGGCAAATAATGACAGAATATTTACCTCTGTTATTAAACGGGTAAGACGACAAGAAAGGTAACGAAGAACCCCCCCCTCTTCCCCCCGCCTGAGCAGAGTAATCCAGGGAAAGCTCGTTCAGCATCTCCTCAGAATCCTCTCCCACCCCCCGCGGCTTTAACCGGATACTGCTTTGACCTCTGTGTTTGATCGTCTTCCTGAGCTAAGCCGCTGCTGCATCCCGGCCTGTGTTGATAGATGCAGCTGCTCACAGGATACGAGTGGTTTGTACACTGCAACGTGATGCAACTTTGCAGCGCCAGCTCCAGAAAGTGATGGATAACCTTGCCTAGTGCTGTTGTAAACATCCCTTTCTTTAGTCTGCTCCTTTTTATCTTTACACATCTCATCTGGAGGTGGAGTCTGTTATTATGGTGGCCATATATACACTGAGAGTTCATAGGAATGCCCCGAATCAAAGACTTTTTAATCAACTCAGTGATTGAAGCCTATGCAGATGATTACATTGTTTTCCAGGTTAATTGAGAAATCTTCACCCTGAAACTTCAGCGCTACCTGTTTTTCTTGTCGTCTTCATGTCTGCCTTCTATTATTGACACTCAATGGCTGCGGTCCCGTCTACAATGGAAATGTGCATTCCACAAATGCTTTCGTGATACTTTTACAATAGTGAGAACAGAGAGGACTTCCTCCATCTTCATTCAGCCTGCAGCTGAACTGCTGCTCAGGCTTCCGTGGCAGAATCTCATCAACAGTGTGTCACTCAGTAATCGGTTCTATTCATCCACCCGCTGCCAAAACATCAAGTTTTGCTTGGTTGAACTCCAGATGATTGCAGTTTGGGGGTTAAATTATCATATTTTTGCACAAATGCATTATTAGATGAAGAATTCTGAGAGTGAAGTGGTGCAAAAATGGGGTTCAGACAGGTGCCGTTGCATTCCTCCTTGTCTAACTGTGCCATCAATAGTTCCTGTAGCAGCCCTCTGAAGCCACTATAAAAAGTTATTGTTTAGAAGAGTACCTGTTCTGTTCTGTTCTTGTTCAAACTGAGTTCTCCTTCTCGAAGGCGACTTCCTATTTTCTGCTCAAACAAAGGTTTGACAGAGGTGAAACTCTTGGGTTGAACCAGCTGAATACTCAAATGCTCTGCATTCAAAAATGTACTAAACCTTTTACAGGATGCTAGCGTTGCAGTTAAGTCTGCTAACATTTGCAATTTTTAGCCAACGCTACACATGTATACACATACAATATAGATTTTATCATTGTATTGTTGACACACATACTAAACATATTTGAAAAGTAATATGTTTATATGTATATATGCCTCACTGACCAATATGTGGAATATGTCTGTAAGCAACAGTGTGTATTACATTCATGCGTAGCACATGCGGGTATTTTCAGCCAGAGCGTGACTGTAACAACCTATAACTCATGCTCAGAACAGTGCATGACATAAGACTGCATCTTATTATCCTTCTCTTCTTTCAAAGAACCATCTAGCAATGCCAAGAATGAATGCACATAATTGAATTAGCCTGAATACGTCTAAGTACTGTCAGATATTGAATGCTTGAAAGAGCGTTGAAGAGAAAAACACAAGTCTGTTTGGTTGTTTGGATCAGTGTTTTTGATAGTAAGGAAGCAGCTAACATGCTTGGTGAGGCGTATTATGCATGTCTCCTTATCTGGAGTCAAGCCAATTCCAGATAGTTAAATTTAAAATGTTCTGGAGCAGAATGTTAATTGATAAAAGAAGAACATAATCCCCTGTATTTCAAAGGTCAGGAGGTATATACATATTTAGATCTTATCCTGGTCGCTCACGTCTGTGTCCTTGGCGTTCAGTGATCACCTGACTATCACCATTTGTTTCCTACACAGTGTGTAATTTTAATATCTATCTTGTCAAACATCCATTATTGATTGTACCTAAAATGTGATCATTTAAAGACGTCTGCAAAACAAAAGTGAAGTAAAGCTACTTGTGACTCGCCTAGACAAGCTTCCATTCTAAGAGTTTGACCTTTGCCGAGCAAGCCTCAGCGTGTGTGCAGCACAGTCCTGGATGGCTACTTACTTTATCGCGGCCAGCAGGAAACAGGAAGGGAGCAGCCAGCTGCGAGATCAGAGGTCACCCTATAGCATGAGGGGGATGGTGGACAATAAGCTAGTATTCAGTAAAAAAGGTTTGGATTGTTATTGTGGTCATAGTTGTCGGTGAGGGACGGAAAAGAAAACACTGCAGCGATGTGACGATCCCGGGTCGCTCAGAGTATCAGTCAGCTTCGGGCTGACTGTAGAAGGCGAACCGGCTAATGTCCATTTTTACTCAATGAGTTGTGAATATGAGTTGCTTCCGGGCACATCGGCACTCAAGCCTTTGAGACCATTTATACTTTCAGTGGTAAAAAGTAAAATTTCCCTTTTCGTCAGAGATTTGTCCTTGAAATTCTGTGATAATGTATTTTATTTATTGGTTTCACACTGATATTCTGCTTTTATTCAGTCTCTCACCAACACAAGACACAGGCAGGCTGAGTCGGACTGACGTAATAGAGACGGCTGGATCACAGTGGAAGCCTGGTGCGCACAGTGTTCACCCTCGCATTCATTATTCATCTCTCGATCACACCAATACCATGTTGTTAGTTAGTTTTGACATAGGCTCGCCCACGCAGCTCCGTGACACTTTGTAAAGGATGTGAAACTTTGCACCTACATCTGTGCATCACTGCTTAGGGAAAAATATTAAAATATCAGTTAAATAATCAGTGAAAATACACGAAGCACTGTTTGAGGGTCTCTAACACTTGCTTATGAATTGTAAATGAAATTTAATGGTGGGTTTGAAGTGGTGAATTTGTAATCGTGAGTTCTTAAGTAGCACCCATGAATGTTTCAAGCTCAAGCAGAGCCGAGCAGCTCCGACTTCCTCAGACTTTACACTACTCTAGAAATGAAGTGAGGAGACATTAAGTCCGCGAATAACCTAGAGATTGAAGCTAAATTGCTTAATAACAATGTGTTCTATAAATTACAGACTTAAGGTTTTACTTTAATAATTCAATATTTACTGATTTTTTTTCAAAATGGCATCAGGAATGTGGCCTAATTTATAGAATCTCAGTCACAGAACACATTAAACAGACAGTAGCAGCCATACATGAAATCCTATTTGTCCAAATCAGCTGTGTTAGATTGGAATAAGGGAAAAAGAGGTCTGTAACCGATATAACTGGTTAGCTGAAGGCAGACCGAGCAGCAGAGACGCTCCCTCAGTGAGGTTCTAAATCTTGCTGAGCTGATGGCCACTGAAGAATAGTCACTGAAGAATAGAAGCTGCCTCCCAAACGCCTGTCTCAGCACTGGCAGAGACCCGAGCCATAGCGACGAGTTCCGCAGGGATTAAAGATGCCAAGCGCAGCTGAAGGTCTCGTTTTTCGCATGCATTACTGATGAGGGTTAGCCTCCACGTCACAGGCATCCACTCCCAGGCATCTGGCTTCACGTCTGCTGTAGATTTTAAGTGGGCAGAGCAGTTCAACAGATGAGACGTCCCGCTACAAGAGCATTCTCTGTTCGAGGATCATTTACTGCCGAGAGGCTATAAATAAAATGCCGCTGCTCTTTTTGGGGTGTGGCGTTTAAATGTTTTTTTTAGATTTTTGTGTGCTCTCGCTCTCCGAGGTGAACTATCATCCTCGTCTAGTTTGGCTGGCTCAAAACGCACACTCGTCTTCAGTCCATCTATCTTCAGCGAGCGTCCTCCCTCATTCACATTTTCTGCCACCGCCTCTTGCTCACAGGGCGTGTTGTGCTGGGCAGCTGCAGCGTGGACACATTCATCCCCGTCTCTCTTGTGCATGTCGATTCCCCCATCCTCAAAGCGAAGAACAATCTCCATCTGTGCTGCTTTTTCAATCATACTGTTCACAGCGTAACACTTTTCAATGCTGTAACAGCATGGCTTTATGTTTGTCCTGCTCACATTCCTGCTTTCTTGTGAGTTTTTTTCTGTATTTACCAGCTTACTGAAGATTATTATACTTATTGAACATTCAACTTTTCCATAGGTGGTTGTATTGAGATATAATAGTTTTTGGATGTTGGATGTTTTAGTGGGAGTTCAAGAAAGCAGACCCATTTTTTTGTTTGTTTGTTTCTGTCTTCAATAAAAAATGACTTGGTCTGATACTCAGGACCTCTGTGTCTAGCTTCAACACCCATCCGGCCTCATGCATATTTTACGAACCATCTTCGTATGGACTCCTGCAGTTTATATTTGACATTCATGTTTTATTAAGAGCTTAAACGAGGCAATCATCGTGCCTCTCAGGAAGCCTGAAACTCAGGAAATAGCTATTGTGGTGGTATTACCAAGCTAATGTACACTTCTTTTGATTTTAGGAATTTGATCCATCATTTCAAGATCTACACTTTAAAACAAGGCTAAAAGATTCCATATGATCGGTAACATACACCAGAACAGTGGGTAGTGGCAGGGTGAGCGATCGCTGTGCTTTTTTCCAAAGCTTGATCAGGTTGATGAGCTGAAGACAAATAGTGAATTGACTCTTGCAGCAGTTAAAAATGGTATTCTCAGTTTTGAAAGTCTGCATCTATTTTAACTTAAACATCCACCTTTTTAGGTGAGGAAGTTAACTGATAAACAATATTATTTTAATCTTAAACCATTACTCCACACTTCTCAACTCGGCTTATCCTTTTCGTATCAAAGTGAGGTGCGTGGGTGTGGGTGTGTGGGTGTGGGTGTGTGTGTGTGGGTGTGGGTGTGTGGGTGTGGGTGTGTGTGTGCGACACTTTAATAATTCTGGAAAATCAAATGTCAGTGTTCAAATCTCTTAATATATTGTGTGATTTTGATGCAAGCACAAAAAGGAAGTGGATTGCACTGCATACTTCAGATCACAACTCTATATTTGTATTTATGGTTAAAGTATCACTTCACTAAGGAAACTGACCTCCATGTGTTTGACTTGAAATTGGCAGAAGGTTGTGGAGTTTTATTTCAAGTGACCAAAGAATCTATATATATATTATGCTGTGCTATTATAATAGCATATTTCTGAAATAAAATGAGTTTAAGGATGTGAGAACAACAGTCTTCATTTTGTGTTTTCTCTTTTGAAAAACAGCTTATTTTTAACTAACTCGATGCTAGTTTTCCCCTCGGGGCTGTTATTCCCACTGTCGATAAGGCAGGTGTGAGTTCTCATTCCCCTTTTCTTCTTATCTTCACGTCTCCAGGCGCAACCTCACCAAACTGTCGCTGATCTTCAGCCACATGCTGGCTGAGCTAAAGGCCATCTTCCCCAATGGTCAGTTTCAAGGTGACAACTTCCGCATCACCAAGGCCGACGCCGCCGAGTTCTGGAGGCGTGCCTTCGGAGACAAGTGAGCCCAGTTATAATTTTGATCTCGCCACAATCTTGGCATTCAAAGAGTTTATATATAACTATTCTTGCTTTGTTCTTATATTTGAGTGGACCACAAGTTTATATCAGGTCTGTGTTTCTGGAAAACAACCACCAAGTTATATTTAGAAGCACCAGATTGGTGGTTCCTCTCATCACATGTGACTCAATAATATTGTAAACATTCACAGGAAATTCAGTTCATACTCTCTAATGTTAACGTTGTTAGCCTGTTAGCTGTAAGCCTGGGACGCTTTACAAGGAATGGACTAAATATCGAATGTCAGACTGTCCAAATAGCTCCTGTTCAGTCTGTTGTCATTATAAAAGTGTCTTCTGCGTGTATTGTTTAGGACTATTGTGCCTTGGAAGATGTTTCGTCAGTCGCTCCACGAATTTCACCCCATCAGCTCCGGATTGGAGGCCATGGCCCTCAAGTCCACCATAGATCTCACCTGCAACGACTATATTTCTGTCTTTGAGTTTGACATCTTCACCAGGTTATTCCAGGTAGTCAACATGGGCAAACACAAACTTTGTCTTCACTTATTGGAACAGATGATAATTCACAGCACACTCTCAGCTTTGGCCTAACAACAAATTTCATTTGAGCAGCACATAATCAGCTTAAAATCATCTTTCACATCTTTTTTCAGCTAACTTTATCTACTTTTCAAGTCCATCAATGCTTAATGTTTCATGCAGCAGAAAGACGTTAGCCATTTAATACGACACGATCCTCCCTGTAGGTGGACTCATGCACAGAAACGCAAGTGAGCCTGTGGCCTTTTTTGACTTCTGTCCTCGATATGCAGCCAAGAAATATTTGTAAAATCTAAAATTCTTGAACTATTTTGTTCTCTAAATGGAATTATTAGATATCTTGTGATGTTTTACTTCCCATTTGTTGAAATAAACACTCCATGGTTACTACATGTGAAAACATAATAAAGCAGGCAGACAGATGAGCCGAAGACCTCAGTGTGATCACCATGACAAGAGACACGTCTCAGTGGCATTCTGCAGGGTTTTAGAGAATGAGTTGCATCCAGCCAAGGCTTTGATGTGTCACTTCCTGTGTTCAAAAAAAAAAAAAATGTGGGAACATAAAGCTACAGAGGGCAGAAAAGGCTTTTCCTAGCTGTTGGCCGAAATCTGTCTGTGTATGGTTTTTAATGAAAGGTTCATTTTTTTCCTGTGCAGATTTAATTAAGCCTGTACAGCACAGTCTCAAAGATTTATGTGCTAATTTTTACATTAGTTTTCCCTTAGAACCTCCCTCTAGTAATGTGTAGCTCATCATCCATAAGGTCATATCAATGTATTTTTGCTATGCCAAAGCTGAACAAAAAGAGGCCTGTGACTCTAAAGGTTACTTTGGGTTTTTAATTTATGTACACTGTGGGGGCAAATACCCTTCATGGAGTTGAAGTTAATCTGTGTGTGTGTGTGTGTGTGTGTGTGTGTGTGTAGCCTTGGTCCTCCCTGCTGCGAAATTGGAACAGCCTGGCTGTTACTCACCCGGGGTACATGGCTTTCCTCACCTATGATGAGGTCAAAGCACGGCTGCAGAAGTTCATCCACAAGCCTGGCAGGTGAGACAGAAACACTCGCTCAGAAAGCCCTGGAGTTGCCGTTACTGACCCTCTGCAGGTTAGCTAACGTGAATAGAAATCTTTTCCTGTATGTTAAGTCAAAGAAACACAGGGTAAGTGAGCTGGCCATGCTCGCGTGTGAAGGAGACAAGCTGGGAACCAGGGCAGCATGGCACCGGTTCCTAACATCAATAGTTTGATTGTAGTCTGCAAGCTGATGTCAGTGTTTCAGCCCAGCTCACAGAGACCAGCTCCATGACTTATGCAGTTATTGGACAATATCAAGCACAACAAAGTTCTGCTCTGCTGGTGGCTGCTGTGGTGGTTCCACTTCAAAGGAAAGGAGCCAGAATCTGGTGATCCTGTTCTGCAGCACTTTTGGTGCACTTGCATTCAGCTCTTGACTGCTGCAGCTGAAATGTGGGTGTCCGATATTTGTTCCTGCTCATTCTGAACCTTTCAAAAAAAGTTGTAGATGGTGAGCACTCACCTGTCTAGACTCAATTGGACATTTTAAACTTTTCCACAATAGAACTAGAACAGTTGTTCATCCCTGTGAGGTGTGGAGAGTTCAGCTGATAATTAACATTTGGGATAACGAGGTGTCTAATGCTAATGACAGGCCTCCTGCACCACTCCCTGCAAGGTTTTATCTGAAGAAACACTCAGTGAAGTGTCTGTAATTGAGTTCTAAAATAGGTCTCAAGTGTATTTTCTTTCTATTTTCATTGTGTACTTTCATTTTCTGGCAAATAATGCTGCGGATTGGATGGTGAAGCAGCAGTTATACATCCTTGGTGCTGCCATCACAAGTGGACAGCATGAGTATTGAAAAACATACTTCTGGTCTTCTCTGCTATTTCTGCAAATAACCATAAGGGTTGCGTGCAGCCGTTTTTTTTTTGTTTTGTGTTTTTAAGGCAGCAAAAATAAATGCATGTGACCCAACCTGACTGAGAATCCTTATAGCAGCTTACAGCACTCTTGAATTTTTAAAAGAATATTAAAATAGTTCATCTCGTAGGTCTATGACAAATGCTCTTTGTGTATTTTACTTATTTAATTAGTGTGTAGAAAGTACATTATTAAATGTATTTTGTGTTTCTTTCGATGCACACATGAAAGGCTTTGCTCTAATCAGCTGATTTGTAGTCTGACAGAAGTGTCACACAGGCGTTCTCTTGGCTCTCTTCTCAGTTACATCTTTCGCCTGAGTTGTACGCGGCTCGGGCAGTGGGCCATCGGCTACGTGACTGCAGACGGAAACATACTACAGACCATTCCCCACAATAAACCCTTGTTCCAGGCCCTTATAGATGGCTTCAGGGAAGGATTGTGAGTATTGCGGCCTTTGTGTGGCTTACAATTGCTTTCTAATGTTCTATGTCTGCGCCTTGGTCTTAATGTGATGCCGTTTTGTGAAATACTATGTAAATCACATTCACTTTCTCACGGTGAATCATCTCGGCAGTCACTGACATTTAAGTATAACCTTTGACCCCAGGTCAGTGTAATCCCCGGTCCCATCATTCCATTGTTATTAGCACAATACGACTAATGTGCAGCTCATTTAGTGGCTTAGTGAGTAACCTTCGACTCATCTCTTCATGCTAGTGTCTTTTCAGTTGTTTCACAAAAGCTACACTTTCCCACCAGTTCTCAAATGTTTCTTTTCAATCATGAAAAATCGACTGCATATACATCTATAAAAAGCTACAATTCAGTTATTAACACAATGTCCCATAAGAAGATGTTGCTTTTCTCAATGTGTCAGTTACCAAAACACTCTTAGAAAAATTCCCCCTGTATCTTCTGATTGTTGTGCTTCTACACTTGCAGCTATTTATTTCCTGATGGCCGAACACAAAACCCAGATCTGACGGGACTGTGTGAGCCTTCCCCTCAGGACCACATTAAAGTCACCCAGGTCAGCAGTGAACAGCAGGTTTCTCCACTCTTTTTCAGGAAAAAAGGACTTTTAGTTGTACATCCTAGGATAAACAGTGAAGCTTCCTTTACTGTCATTAATGCGTCATCCTTTCCTACAATGTAATGTTGTAATAAGTGAAATAACCCAACTGCCGTGAAAGGTTTCTTCATGTTGCTTATTGAACCCACATGTGTTGCAGCCAGTCATATTCTGTCAGTCATTTGCACACGTGCTCATGGAAAGGTTTGTTTTTGCTGAGTCACAAGACTCGACTAAGAAAACGCCTACGCTTTCCTGAACAAAAGTATGCTTCCTTGGATCTCAGGAAGTGAGTGTGATGTTACACCATTGGCGTCTGTAAACTCACCCCAGTTTAATTTGTCTCCCCTGCCAGGAGCAATATGAGCTGTACTGTGAGATGGGCTCCACATTCCAGCTGTGTAAGATCTGCGCCGAGAATGACAAGGACGTGAAGATCGAGCCCTGTGGACATCTGATGTGCACTTCCTGTCTCACAGCCTGGCAGGTACGGTTGCGTGGGCGTTTCGGCTGTGGGGCCGCAATGAGTTGAGACGACAGCGTGCTGTTGAAGTGATCTGGAATAACGAATCCACAGTCTCCCGTCAGCTGTCTGCCTGTGGCTGTGTTACAGGAGTCGGAGGGTCAGGGGACAGGATGTCCCTTCTGTCGCTGTGAGATTAAGGGCACAGAGCCGATTGTAGTGGATCCTTTCGACCCAAAAGATAACGGCGGCGGCTCCTGCAGGAGTGCTTACGGCGCTGAGGGCGCCCCCTCGCCCAGCTGTGAAGATGATGATGATGACAGACTTGAAGACCCCCACCTCATGATGAGCAAACTTGCAAAGGTGAGTTGAGGAAGAGACACATGTTTCAGATTGTCCACTGGTGACCCTGGGAACAGTGGTTCTTATGGTGCTGAGGCAGGAGGTTTCACACTGTGGTAGAACGACAGGGGTTCCTCTGTCCTCTCATCCTCTCTCTGCAGAGATGAAACACCCTGTCTTTTTTGTTTTTTTTCTCCCTTTTTTGTGAGCTTCACAGCTCATATCGGGACGCTTTCATCTCCATCTCTCATGGTGCCACAGTAGCAGCTTCTTATGCCTCTTGGTATTTGGTAATTCAGGCTTTTCCGCTTTGATAGCTGACCAAAATAGATCATTTCTTTTCTGGTTGTGCAGTTTTTGGCTAATGAAAGTAAGCAGTTCTGCCTATATAAAACTGATAGAAATTGATGAAAATGGCTGTATAGCTCTGAAAATGCATTTGAATTTGAGCAGGTGTGCGCATCATACTGGTTCAGCCATCATGGAGACAGTCATATCAGTGTAAACAATGAAGAAGGGTGGCTGATCACATCTGATTGTCTCACGTCCCTGTGATTCAGGTGGAGCGGCCCCCTTCGCCCATGTCTAGTTCTCCCTCTCTTCCCCCTGTGCCACCAAGACTAGATCTGATACCACACAGACCTCAAAACCCCCCTGGTGCCTCGAGTCCTGGTGTCACCTCAAAGGTCAGCCATCGTGCACTTCTAATTCTGGTTTATGTTTGGTTGTGCAGCAGTTCCAGTGTTGTCCCAGAACCACTTGCTGGTCTTGTTGCCGACTGTGATGATGATCTTTGACTTTGACTTCCGTTGTTAAATGTCATCTGAAGGGTGATTCAGCCAACTGTTTTTCCTCTCCAGGCAGCATCTCATCACAAAGACAAACCCCTCCCCCTTCCCCCGGCGCTGCGTGATCTCCCCCCTCCCCCTCCTCCCGACCGCCCCCACTCCGCCGGGACAGCCTCTGACGGTCGGTTGCAGAGACGACCACTGCCCAGCACTCCAGGAGAGCCGCCCCGAGACAAGCTCCCGCCTGCACCCCCAAATCGGCCTCTTACCGACTGGAACTCCCGGCCTGTTCCCAAAGCCCCCACCTCGTCGTCGTCCTCCTCCCCCTCCTCTTCATCCTCTCACGTCTCAGGTCTGGAGGCGGACATCCGAGCGGGTGCCAGGGAGCTCTCCAACCGACACTCCCTCCCGCTGGCGCTGCCCTCCACCTTGGACACACGCTCAGATGCGCAGAAGAACAACAGCTCCCTCAGTCTGGACCACCAGCTGGTCAGAGAAACCACAAAGCACCACACACTGCACTGACATTTGGTTTGAGTACTGTCAGGCCAGAGTAGAGAGGACAAGAAAGAGAAGTTCTGTGTCCCAGTCTGAGCGAGTCGATGTGGGTTTATCTGTGAAAATGTAGCAGAATGTTTGGCTCTGCTGCCTGAGGGGCTTCCAGGCCTTAGGGCTGGAAATAGTTAAATATTTGGGGGAAAAGACTATTTGTTGTCTTGATCAGAGAATATTAAGGTGGAAGCCAAGAGGACATGGAGCTTTCTGGAGAAATTCAGTGCACTTAGAACACTTCGAAGTAGCTACAAACACCTAAAATTCCTAAACGAACCAAATAAGCATTTTCCCGTGAAGTCAAGTATCAATAATAATCATTCTATGGATTTTGATTCTCCAATCTAAGTTTCAGGGTTTTTCTTCTTTGCAGAATTTTGCAGCAGGCCTTGCCCAAGACTACGACAACCCCAAAGTGAAACCCTCATCTTCAGCCAATGCCATCTATTCTCTGGCCGTCAGGTAGGTCAGAGGTGAAGAATTTACCCAGAAAAACCGACACATCAGGTTTATGATTTTGGGTCTCTTTGTTCTCAGACCTTCCCCAGTTCTGAGGTCGGGGCCGGCGGAGGAGGCGCATGACAGCGAGGAGGAATCGGAATACATGATCCCCTCCTCCCGTCCCATCCTGCCCCCCATCGCGGCACCACCTGTGGCGGAGAACTCAGTGGTCCCCCGACACTCGCAGTCTCACCCTCTGTCGGCTCCGCAGACACAGAGCTCAGCCTCCCCCCACACCTCTAGGTAGTTGAAACATCTCGGCACAAGTTCAGCAGCACATCGGGATGAAATGATTTTAATATTCTGCGTCAATTTGTTTTTAGACTCACCCTGACTGAACTGGAGGACGGTCCACAAATGTATGAGGCCATGTACGACATCCAGGCTGGTACACAACAAGCCATAGATTCAGGTACTCGGCCTCCATCGAGCCGTTCTGCAGATGCGGTGAATCATTACTTCAGCTGCTGCCGACAGGGATCAGCACTCACTCTTAACTAGCCTGACCGAAATTTTGAACGCTCTCATAACTCCTCCCGGACCGAACCCGCTCCCAACACCTACTCTGTGTGTTGACTCGAATCTAAATTAGAATTTCAGTGGCAGCTGTGGCTCAGCCGAAGCTGTTTTTGAGAAAATAATGATCCATGCATCTGAATAAATACATATTTATGTCCTGAGCGCCTGTTTGTTTTCATGTAGACTACTCAGAGTTGCCCCCTCTGGCAGCCATGACGAACGGCCCCAGAGACCTCCCAGCAGAGAACAGGGAAGAGAGCGAAAACGGCTACGACTTCCCAAAGCCCCGGCTGCCCCTGCCACCCGCCCGACGGACACTCTCAGAGATGGCTGGACTGTCCTCCTCTTCTTCATCTTCCTCTTCCTCCTCGTCCTCCACGTTCAACAGGCTTTCTTTAGACTCGGATGTAGGAGCTACAGCTTGTAAGTGTTGGAGCCCCACTTTGGTTTGAATACAGACATGACTTCACACAGTAATTACCCAGTGATTGAGATAAATACACAGTCTGTGTTCTTTCCCACTCCCAGGAAAATATGGAATGTGTAATGCAGTTGTAAACCAAGAGCAAATCTGTCCCAATATAGAGCGACTGCTGCTAGGAGATGAATATCCATGTTTCATTCAAGTTTACAGCAGTTATGTTGCTTGATTTAGCTGCTGTTGAAGCACCTGATGACAAAAACCAGTTGGCCAGAAGTGAACTTGTGTGTTTTTAAAATGATTTGAGACACTCAACCCCCCCCCCAGCAGCAGACTGCAGACTTGCCTCGAGCATCTCTCCGTAGTCTGGACGAGACTGGAATAAATGAGCTCGAATCAGCTGCAATATGTATAAATTCCTGCAGATTGTGGCGCCGCGGTCCATTAGGCCAAATTTGGTTGATTTGCGTTAGCGAATGTTAGACGACAGCAGCGGGTCAAAGACCAGGCTTGTTAGACTCGATCTTATTTGACAGAAGAGCAAACGTCAAGCATCCGGTGGGTCAGCAGGGACCTTTGAGGACAACTGTGGTGCTCGGCTAAAGAGCCACATAGTTTTTAACTCTTAAGTGTGAGTTCTGCGCCACTTCATTTAAAGTGGCTGCTATGGAAAGGTCACCCGGTGTAATATACATTGTAATATAACCACGCAGCTAATCTCCCGTCTTGCATGCGCTGCCTGCTACCAGAGTAAATCTGTATTTAGTGACATTTTCAAATGACTACTAGTGGATTTTAAATGCCATTTGCATTGACTATATTGCATCGACCTTTTATGCTTTTTAAAGGTAATTTCGGTTTAAATGTTAAGTTTCAATCAAATTTAGTTTTAAGTGTCTTCTATGCTGTCTTCCTCTAGCCTTCATGGAGGTGATAGAAGCCCCAGAGAGACCCCCGAAGCCCCTGCCCAGACGGATCAACTCAGAACGCCGACACAGCCCGGTCCCGCCTGTCCCTGCCCCCCCTAGTAGTGGAGCAGCAGCAGGAGAAGCCAATCCTCAGATCAGCTCAGAGATCGAGCACCTGATGAGTCAGGGTTACTCCTACCAGGACATCCAGAAAGCACTGATGATTGCACAGAACAATATAGAGATGGCCAAGAACATCCTCCGGGAGTTTGTCTCCATCCCCTCCACCGCGCACGTGCTCACATAACCTGACCCCTCCGTCCGTGCCACGCTCCCGGAGTTCGCTGCCACAGCTTGGCCCGGCCCGGCCGGGTTCACATGGGTTCCGGCTAAAACCCAAATCCCGTTTGCTAGCCCACGCGGATCAGATTCCGAGCTTTCAGCATCTGGAGGCCTCAGCATCCTTCTCTCCGTGTGCGTTCAGCAGCATCCAGCCGCTCTCCCTCCTCCTCCGTTGGGCCACTGAGACGCGGCTCAACAACCCAGACCTTCATAGGGATTTTGTAAAACACGATCATTTCGCAGCCTCTGGCTGAAAATGTAACAACCTCATGAAAAAACTAAAAATGTATGTCTATATGAAAATTTAATATATAAGTAAATATGTATTAAATATGCGTAATATATACAGTACGTGCATTTACTATATGTAAAACAGATTTCAGCTCTGGGGGTCACTGTTGTACAAGTGATATGGGTGGACAGGGACCACGTTGGGGTGGGGCTGGTCGTCATGAGAGGAATCGGATGTTTGGGTCAGCAGCGAAGCTTTTGATGAGGATTTTCATCTGTCATAGCCTCTGATTAACAATGTTTTTTGGTACTGCTTTTCTTTTCTTTCTTTTTTTTTTTAAAACATTCTTGTTTTGTTGTGTTCTATTTTTCAAAGTAGCATGGTGGTGGGTGAAGGTCCGGTCCGTTGTATGGCTGAATGTGCGTGTGTGTGTGAGAGAGTTGATGACTTGTTCCTCTATATAACATGAATGTGGGGTTACAGTCAGACTGTGCCAGCTCTACCACTTAGTGGGGTGCAGCTATAGCGGCTGGCACTTGGACTAATGACAACCAAGGTGTCAGACAGGTTTGCGCTGCATGATCAGTGGTGGCTGAATTTTATTTCTAATTCTTTCTCTGTTTTCATATTCTGGCTGGTTTGGATTGCTGTCTCCAGCCCAGCTCAGTGTTCTGAAACAAACAAAAAAAAAAGACATTGATTTACTTAGGTAATATATTATTGTAATATATTCTTAAATATTGTTATTATAATTCAGAAGTGCTTCACTGCTGCTACCATTGTTAGTGCTAAACGATTATGCCTTAAATGTAAATTTGTGAATATTGTGTTTCTTTAAAGTGACAGTATCACCTCCAGTTCATAATGTAGCATACTTGAAAGTTCACACGGCCTGTGAGCCTGCAGCTATCGAAAGCTTTCAGATCTTCAGTGTTTGAACCTTTATTTTTAAAGATATATATATTTTTTGTGATTCTTTCTTGTTAGCCGCTGCAGAGTATCAAAGCAAAAGAATTGCTGTAGGTTCAGATTGCTCTCATTTTCCTGCTTTGGTTGAGGGGGGGGAAAGTAGGCCCCCGGGTTTGCTGGCCCATCCCCAGGTCTACGTTAAAGTCAGTATTTGGGCCAACTGTAAGAACTAACTCAGGAATTCTGTTTATCTTAGTGAGCGGTGCTCAGAACCTGGTGGAGACTCCAGAGCAGCAGCTCGTCCGCCCTTCGTTTCCGGTCGACACATAGCCGAAAGCATCCACGAAGTCACTCAAGTACCCTGTAAATCTTTCCGTTTGTTTGATTATAACTTGCACAGTTTTCTGACAGTATGGATTCCTAAGTTGCAGGTACTCTGAATAAATAAATTCAAGGAGATTTTCGGTACATAGAACTTCTCAAAGGTATATGAAGAATATTTTAATTTTTTCCTTGTGTGGAGGGTGTATGTTGAACCTAAGAGCGAATTAGCTTTGGCTAATTCTGGGTGACATTTTTTCCTGACTGGAAGCTGTCACTGCTCATGGTGTTTTTGTTTTTTTACTTGTTTTTCTTTTCCTAGTTGCCTTGATAAACATCTTGAATGATGGAATCCTGGGTCAGGGATGGGGAGAAATTCCCTAATCCTCACAGTAAACCAATGTTTTGTTGAGGACAGTGTGACATTGTATTATTCATGGTTATTTTCGTACCGCTCACCAATTTGTGCTCGGATACTGTCACTCTAAAGAAAAAACACCTTGTATACTGTCAGTGACGTTAAAAAAAAAAAAAAAGGCTGATTTACTTCAGCTTGCATTCCTGTACATGTGTTTTGTTCCAAAGGGTTTTGTTTACTTGTGTGAGTAATTCTGTGCGCAGTGCCATATGTCCTCCCTGTTTCTGAAGAGAACTCAGCGGTACTGGTGTGTATCTGTTGATCTCTGAACGCAAAGATTGTGCAGTATTGCTTGTATCGGTCTGTCTTCTGCGCCTTGTACGGCCGGCTGATGTGTGAAGGTCAACGAGGTGGCCGATGCTCAGCTTTGAGGAGCAGGCGTCATCCCCGTGCAGGGGCACCGCCGCTCCCTGCCGCTGGGGGGAGCTGTTGCTCCACGTAGCTGCGTTGCTTCCCATCAGTAAAGGCATATATTAACTTTTTGACAGTTTTTAAAGCTCATATCACTCTGGAAGTATGCACAGTGCTGTTAATAAAATGATGAACAAAAACAACAAGATCTTCTTCCCTGTCATGTGACAAATTGATGCTTGGGTTGTTTATAAAACCAAGATCCATAATTCTGCCTGGTGATGAATCTTAATCTTAACAGTTCAGCTACTTGGAGAGTGAGGAAGATGGTTGGGTCAAAAGCTGATTGACCTGCTAAATGATCCAGTCTCAACTCTTAAGTTTAACTTTGTTTTCTTGGCTTCTCTATCACTGTCTGAGTGGGGGTGCTACCGGAGCCTATGCTGGTGGGGTGGGGGCACGGTGCGCCCCTGGATGGGTTGCCAGCTTGTTTGAGGGGCCATATGAGTGATTGTGGGTTTGGTGCCTTGCTTGGTGTTGCTCTGGTGCCTTCCCTTCCCAGGGCACCTCCCATGCTTTGTCCATGCTGGGCCTTGAGCCAGGAGCCCTCAAGCATCAACTGACTGGGCTATCACTACCACCTCACTGCTAGAAAGAACAATGGAGTACCGGTAAACCTAATTTTATGTCCCAGCCTGCATTTGTGGTACACCAGCAATCTGAGGCAAAGTTCTTCATTTGAACAGTCCGACTTTATTTGGTATCGTTTTCAAAAAACTAAATTGGATTTAACGTCACAGATGACACTTTACAACTCCCAGGCATTTAAAGGCATTTTCAGGTCTGCAAATATTTGACAACAGTGAAAATTCTCCTTCCAAACAGCAGAAAACAACAGACTTGCAGAGTTTTCAACAATTCCTTCATTAGAAAGAAATAATTCCTTACAAGGAAAACCTCAGGAAGAGAAAACAGAGGGTTTTTTTTAAAGGTGTATTCAACATTTCTGCAGGGTGATTGGAGTCTCGCCCCCAAATCAAATACTGGAATATAAACAGTCACATTACACCTTTACAAAGAGAAAATTAAAAAAAATAATACAGGACTACATTTTAATATATAATCACTAACAAAACTTGAAATTGAACAAAAAACCCATACATCAGTGCACTGAACTTTCAGTCTAATCAAAGAGTGGAGCTAAAGTCTAAATCTGCTTCAGAAAGTGTCCCTGATGCAAAGTTTGCACAAAAAGCAGAAACATGATGGGATTAAAAGACCTGCAGGTTTCCTGTCAGAGAGAAGGTTTAAGGCTGGAGAACATAGAAAAATCAAATGGACTTAAGCCTCCATAAAGAGCCCGACACAGCACTCCTCCATTTATTTATTCATACTTTCTCTACGGTGTTATTTTAAATAAAGAAATATATACAGAGATATACACTTGCTAAAGAGCTGGTTCAGGCTGCTGCTGAGGTGGTGCTGAGTCAGGTAGAAATAAAACTTAATGTTCTAATGGTTCGATGAGCTGTCGGAGGGTTGAAAGTTGATTAAAGCTGCTTATTAAAGGGCCAGTAGAACTCCAACAGAGCTGAGCTGGCGTGTACGCGGAAAGCCGAAGCCACAGCTTGGAATAATTTGGGCTGTTCCATTATGAGGGACACAGGAGTTATATTTGTTTGTTTTTCCATGACGTGACTCTGGCATTAGGATCAGTGCTGGAAGCCATCGGGTGATGGGGGCCTGAGAACTGGGGTGGGGCAGCAGCCGTCGGTGCATTTATGGCGGTCTCATCATGCCAACCTGCAGGAGGGGGGACAAAGGCGCTAAGAACTCGAGCAGAGGTGGACAGAATTGTCGAATTTTGCTACAGACATATTTTTGCTCCGAGAATTTAAATGATTGTGCAGCAAACACGAGTCAAGATATTGCACCTCATTATATAATATTGGTTTTTTAATACAAAAATAATTAAACAATTGCCTATGCTGTGCCCCCGCCGGGATAATTATTGGATGGAGCCCTGCTGGAGTATGAAAATATGTTGATTAAATCACGTCAAAAATATGCTGGCATTGAGTACTGGGAGCATTGTTTGTTGAAGTGCTGTTGGACTATCAAAACTAGGCTGCCCCTAAAATATTGAATAAAACATTGATGAAGAAGCGCAGTGAAAGGGATCACCGGCAGCTACCTAGTCGCTGAGCGGCTGCTTTTCGCCGTTGACCCCGAGCAGCACAGCTTCCTCTGTGTTGTCGCTCTTCATCTCCACCACAATGTTGTCCTTGTTGGTCTCTTTGGTGCTGCAGCCAAGAAACATCCAAATGTCACAAAAACACCCTCCAAAAGTGTTAAGTGTTCACAAGTTACATTCTCACGTGGGTTTTATAGACTGAGGGAGTAAAAGTAACATTTAAAGATGACATTAATTTTTTTTATTGCAAATTTTCTCGCAAGGAGCACCTTAAACACAAACGGGTGCCGACTAAAGGCACTAAACCATCCGGCTTGCGGTACTCACAGGTCTTGTTTGCCGGATCGGCCACAGATTTTGCCTTTTTTGTAGAGGAAGTAAAGCACACTCCCCAAGATGGCCAGCAGCAGGATGCAGACGATGATGACTGCAATGACAACGCCGTTGCCCTCTGGTGGAGCAGAAGAACAAGAACAAGATGCCGAAGTTTTACTCAGAGAGACCGTTTTAGAAGTGAGGTAAGAGAGTGAGGCTCTGGTACAGGATCGAGCCCGCAGGGCCGTGCGTCATTCCAGCGTCTGCGTGCAGCAGGCAGCCTTTTACAGAGATAAATGAGCGTGCAGCCCGCGCATCGTTCAGGTGACCTTTAACCTTTAAAATGAGCAAAGGAAGCAGAGAGGCGGTGCCATGCAACCAGAGGAGGTGGAGCTGAACACGTGAAAACCAAACCTCATGCTTTTTGCATGAGGTTTGGTTTCGATCATCAAGAGGGAGCTGGGTAGATAGGGAGGACTGGTGGATGCCAAGAGGCGACAGAAGGTGGTGCTGTGGAGGAGGAAGAGCAGAGAGGCTGCCGCAGCGTATCATACCAACCTTTTCTCAGTTGCTTTGGTGGTATAGATGTTACAGGTTTGACTGAGAGAAACCACATGAGCGTTAATGTAATAAATAAGTCAAACCAGCACACACACAGCACAGATTTCACACCCAGAAAAAAAACCTCTCTGGTCTAAAGCTAAACATCAACAGTCATCCCACATATTGGAGCAACGGTCTTGAATTTTGGCAGAAATGACACAGAAATCAACAGTTGTTTCTTTCAGGGGCTGAAAATATGTTGGCCTGACGTACAGGAGAGACAGCAGAGGCAGACAGACAGAACAAAGTCAAGACCAGTCCATAACCAGAGTCAGGAGACTTGGTCTGAACACATTTAAAGCATCAGCTGCTTTCAGGAGTCACACTGATGCACGTGTGTGTGTGTGTGCGAGAGAGAGAGAGAGAGAGAGCTTCACCTCCAATGTAATTGCTTATCATTTGATTACAGATTATAACCATCAGTTGAAATGTTTTTTATTTCAAAATCATAATGTAATAAGGTGTATCTACTACAGAAAGACATAATTACTTTTTGAGCACAGCCGAGACTAAAGCTTCGCGCTCCATCCTTCAGATGTTGTGATCGAGCAGATCCAAAGCTAGTGATCCGCTTGTGCTCAGCAGGCTGTTTAGAGTGACTGTGGTTCTTACCTGTGGTGGAGTGAATGGTGGTGGTGGTGGTGGTGGTGGTGGTGGTGGTGGCTGGTGTGGTGGTGTGTTTGGCTGGAAACAGTTAAGATGCACAGAAGAGGAGGACACTCCCAGTTAATACACAGCAGGGGGGGGGGGGGGACATTTAACAGCCAAACAGATTAAAAACAGGGTCCAGAGTCACAGACCAAACCCAACAGCACGAGGCAGAGCTCGAGGCACCCAGACAAAGGAGCGTTAAACACAAATAGATGCTGAACGAGGCCAGGAACAGATTTAAAGTGTGTTTGGGGCAACACGCAGAGATGAATACGTATAAACAGAGCAGGCTGGGACAGACACAGGAAACTCACGGGTTTTGATGTTGAAGGTCACCGCTGCAACGCCGTACTCGTTCGAAACGTTGCAGAAAACTGTGACGTCAGAGTTGACGGGGAACTGGACGGAGCTGCGGAAGACCCCATCAATCTCCTCGGACTTTGTCTCCAGGTTCTGGCGGTTAAAAACACAGACGCGTGAGAGGACCCCCACCCATACAGAGGTATCTGACAGCAGCTTCATGGGTAATGAGAGGGAGCTCGCCGTGCCATACCCGTCCATCAGAGGTGGTCCAAATAAAGTTCGGAGTGGGGAAAGCTCTGGCGCTGCAGCTCAGGTCGACTGTCTCGTCAACCCTCTTTTCCAGCTCCACGTTGTTTTTGTCTATGATCTGTGGTGGACCTTCATATTGGAGAGCAAAATGTCACATCCTGGAGGAGGTCCTCCTCCACCCAAACATTTCAATGCTATACTTCATTTACATAAAACAAGAAAAAGGATCACGAACCATAAAACCACAAAAACATTCTATCAACTAGTGAGATGAAAGAGTCATTTACCCAGGACCTGAACAACGAGCGTCCCGTTGGTCTGCATGTCCTGTATCTCATTAGCGGATACGACACAATCATACGTCCCTGCCGTGTCAAAGGTTGCGTCCTTCAGGGTCAAAATGTGGCCCGTTGAAATCTGGAGACCGTCCTGCACGGAACACAGCATGGAAACGTTCATCACTGCAGCTCTGGTGTCAGTAGGGATGTAACGTCTTTATTGTTGATAAAGCAGAGTTGAAATGTGTTTTTGAGTGTGTATGCTGCTGCTGTGACCTTGAGCCAAGCCGTGTGCGTGGACAGGGAAGAGAGGGCATTGCACATGGCTTTCAGCTCTTCTCCTTGAACCACGAAGGCAACACCTTTCGGCTCCACCACAGCAGGTTCCAGATCTACGTGACCAGCGTGAAGTCAGAATTAAAGGCCGGCGCGCTTTTAAAATCCCCCACAACAGTGTTGAATCCTTACAGTTGATAGACAGCGTCATGTTTCCGGAGACCTCTTTAAAGCTGTCCGTATCCGTGGAGATGCACTCGTAGAGTCCGCCGTCCTGACGCCTCACTTTATGCAGCATCACCATGTCCTCCTCCCAATTGGTGTCACTCTAGGAAAAGACAATCAGATCAGCACGCGAGCGTGCAGAGCGACCATCTTGGATGGACCGTTTTCAGCCTCTTACTTGGATGTGCTTGATTGCAATCAGAGAGGAGGGAGGATTCCCGTTGTCCTGACAGTGGAGCTCCACCGAGTCTCCTTCCTTGATTTTTCCCTTCGGTGACTCCACCCACATCTTGACAGCCGTGGAGGGGTCTGAAACAACCAGCTCAGCATGAGACGGCAAAAGTGAAACCGTAGAGGTTGAACCTGATGATGCTGAAGGGGGTGGGGATCACGGCGTTATGTTTGGTGACCCGTTTAGGAAAATGACTGCAAGAGCACAATGAGTCTTGTTCTATTTCTATAAGGTAACGGGTGGAACTCACAGTACACGGTGATATTAATACGCTCCGTCTCCATCATCCTGGTCTCTCCTCCGGGGGCGGGGAAGTTGACCTCACAATAGAACTCATCATCTTTGTTCTCCTTCACCACCTTCATGCGCAGCTCGCTCCTCACAGAGAAAAGGCCACTGGATTCCATAGTGATGCTGGGCACTATTGTTATCTCTTTAACACACACACACAGACACAATGGAGGGAAGCCATTACACCAAATTAAGTCCAAAGTCAAGCACTACTGAGGAACATTAGCGGTGTTGAACTGAGGAACATTAGCCGTGTTGATTCAGCTCACCATCCAGTATAGGAAGTAGTGGTGTGTTGTTTTTATACCAAATGATCTGCGGCTTTGGGTAACCATTTTTGACCTCACATGTCCCAATCTGCACAACGAGGGGGATGATAGTGTGAATTATTTGAACCCAACAGCACTTTGTCACCAACAAATGCTCGCTCACCTTTGATGGGCTGTCCTGGAGGACTGAGATTCCCGTTTGCACACCCTCGATGGTAGGGAAGTTGGGTATCTCTGGAATAGTGAAAACAATTTTGAAGTCAAATGTCCGCATGTAAAATAGAGGAGACGAACATGTGTGGACTTGTCTTACCAAAAACCTTCAGGTTTGTACGTCCCTCCCCAGTTCCTTCCGTCAGACTTTTGACGAGACAAATAAACTCCACCTCATCCTCCACCTGCACATTGTTGATGGTCAGCACCACTATTCCAGTGGCTCCGGTACCATTCACGCTGATCCGATCCGTGAATTGTGTTCTGGATTCCACGGACCTCATACTGGAGTCCTGGGAGTAGATTTTCTTCTTCTCACCTTGTCGAGTCACCTAAAGATTCATAGGCAATAAGCACGGGTGCATCCCCGTTACCCCCCGTGTGGACGTGCGTGTCAGGCTCCACTCACGTAAAACCACTCGATGGTCATACCGCCGATTCCTTCGTCTGATACAAAGTTGCAGGTGATCTGAGCCATCTGTCCCCTCAACACCTCCACCCTGTCCTCCGTGTTCACCGTGACTTCGGCACTTGCTGGACAAGAGACAGAAAACACCAAAACCTTTATTTCCACACTTTGTTTCCACCTTTTGCGTGTGGATTCTGCCCTAATTTGCATCCTTTGTCAGGTTTTAATTATATGCTCTGTATTTTTTTCAGCATCCTGACAGCAACCTGCAGCAGAACCACTCCTACCGACACACACCCAGAAGAGAAGAGAATGCTGCGGTGGGTCCGGGGAAACGTGGAGATGCTATGACAGGAATGAGAAGCCCACCCATGTCCCCATTAATCTGCTGCATTCCACTATGCCACACTGAAAGAAAGGCTCAATTTACAGCCACTATAGTGGCTCCACTGTTTCCTTCATGTCTCTAAAAAAAGAGTGGACTTCCCCATCCAGGGTCTCACAGCACCAGAGCATCCTGGTAGTTTAGAGGTGATACACACGGTCAGACTTCACACTGAGCTGCAGAGCTGCAGCCTGAAGGTAACGAGGCTGCCAGGTTTGATTTAGCGCTTCCTGAGGTGTCTGTTCTTTGTTTGGTGGAGGCTCTAATCTTGGAGAGCAGGAAATATCCAAGGATACGGGTAGTGCTGGATGGTGTGATATTACCGATGGCTTGCCTGTGTCCCACTTTTAAATACACACAGGTTTGAGTGTTGGCTAATATTTGCATTTTTTTGGCCATTCATCTGAGACCAAATGCTTTAAAGGAAGTTATCAGCAGATGTATCCCTACTAAACCGATAAGGCATGAACACATGCGCCTCTGCTAATCCTCAACTCTCTGATGGTTCCCCCTGTTTCTGTCACATTTGTGTCTCACCTGCTTCTCCCTCTGCTTTGGGTTGCTGTTTACTGCTGCTAATGGAATTGGATGGATGCTTTCCTGTTGAAGCAATCCAATTACACTCGCTAACATAGACATTTCCTGGCCATTAGCAATGGAAGGACAACAGTGATTCCTGCCCGGGATCCCCCTCCCCCAACCACACCATTTTCAGCAGCAGTAGGATTCATAAATGTAGCAAAATTCTAAATTCTGCCTGACATCAACTCTCCACTTATCATGTCTGATGGCCAGGGTCTGTGACTCTAGCACAAGCCTCAAAGAAACTTGACCGGTTATCTTCACAGTGCATTAATCAGAGCAACCGGCAGGCCAAGGCTGCAGATCGATCCCGTCCACCAGACAGCAGATATTTGACTCCGGCACTGGTGGAATTTAAGCCTAAATGAGTATGACAGAATAAATCTGTGCATCCCCTCGCTGAGCTTTTCCTGCTCCTTTCAACAAGCACTCTACTTTCACCTGAAGTGGCTGTTTGACCCTGACACCACAATTCCACATGCAGACCTGTATAACCCTGTGCTATTACTCACTGTATGAAGGATAAACTGACAAATACTCAACATTTCCAAACATGAAACTGGTCTGGAATTGAATATCTGACCTGCTGATTAAGCCCAAATATCACAACCACATTGTAAATTCTGGACTTTGATTCTGGTCTATAAAATGTCACATTTAGTAGCAGTTCTGACACATGTGAAGCAGGTCAAGGCCGTGGTGGGGAAGGCAGGTGGCCAGATGAAAGTATGTCCTAAGGAATGCATTTTCAATATATTTCCCATGGCAACCAATGAGAATTAGATAAATGAGTGGATGATGTTGGACAAAACAGTCCCCACTGCCACAGCCATGTTGCATCTTTCTGCGCCAATTTCAATGAACACAGTCCGTCCATATCTTCTGTTTTCTGGTTTGCGCGTCATGTTATAGCATTCACTAAATACTGCTAAAACTAATATATCTAAAGCAAGGGCACTTGAACAGAATAAGATTAGATCTAATTTATGCTAACATACTTTAATGTTAAGCTTAGCTAGGCTGGCCGCCTGATTTAACTTCATACATCTGGGAGGGATATCAGCAGTCTACTCTAATTGCAAATGACAATGAGAATAAGAATAAATAAGAATTCATTCAGTGAAACTAAAAAGTTTCTCGACTGCAGAAGAAGCTCTGGAAAGAACGGAACTGTTGATGGTCTGGCAGATAGACAGAAGACATATAAAAGAAGGATGACATTTAAAAGATATATTTAGCTTTGATTTATATGGCTACATGAGTCAGAAAAGATCTCAGACTTCCGCTGCACTTCAATAAGCCTCGGCAGAGACAAAAGAGATTTTCTGAAGAGGGATAAAAGTCTCCCTTCAGCTGTGCCAAAACCAGCTTATCAAACAAAGAGGCGAGCTTACATTCAAAGGTGCTTCCAAATTACAAGTTCTCAAACGTATGATACAACAATCGCTACAAAATACACAATAAAGAAGATCAGAAGCACAGAGTAGAAGATAAGCGCAATATAAAAGGCATTGTTGCATCTACAGTAAAGTCAAATCCTTTAGTTGCTCTTCAACTTCCTGCTGGCTTGTACAGCCTTATAACCACATCAGTGACAGCAATCCTGACGCGAGACTACGATGAGAAAAAGACATAACACACTCCAATTTGAAGAGTCCAAAAATTGTGGCTGAGTGTTGCACAGAAAGGTGTCTGACAATGACAGATATGCTTTTTGTTAAGAATGAGTGTTTAAAATCAGCCCAGCAGCCCCAAGAGAGACCGTCAGACCACCACATAATTATGTTTTCAACAATCTCAACAGATGCTGATGGGGTACAGAAACCAAGAAAGCTGATTAAATTGGCTGGTCCCCGTAGGAACTCAGGCACGCTACGTTAATTTAATCTCAAATGTGTCTGTTGCTCTGAGAGACGAGCAATAAAAGGGGAGACCTTCACAGAGTTTATCTTCATCTCCATAATAATCTGTATGATTCCAACAGTACAACCAGTGTACGACACACAACATCTGATGTGTTTCATCCACTTTTTTCTGACTATGTACTTCTGACATCCTTTTCTGAAAGAATGTAGGCCAGCCTCTGACACTACGAGGGACTGTGCTTGCATTACAGGGCCCTTTAACACGTCTCTCCGATCACCAGGTCAGATTTGGTGGTATATTAATATTTACATACTGGGGAGAGTCCCCACTCAGACTCGTGTTTATTTAACTTGACAAAAAGGTTCTGCTGAATTAATGAGGGGTCGACCACAACAGAAGGCGAGTGTGAGTAGGTGAGTGTGTATTCTACTTAGATTTAATCGCTTACCCACTAGCTCGTTCTGTCAGGGGACAGTTTGGACACGAGTATGCAGCTTCACGGTTGACCTTAATAACAAGAGCAACAGGTAATTCTATATGTTGCACTTAACTGTTGGTGGTATCTCGTGAAACACAGTATGTGCACGCATGTATTACTTACAACCAAATAATTCCCCCCCCCCCCGACAGGGACGCGTTAAATAAAGTGACAGCTCGGGGACATGTTTCCCGCACTGTCAGTTCTAAGAATAACAACGGCCTATCAAATCTGTTTGCTTACACGACACCGCGGAGCTGCGGAGCGCTGCCCCCTGACTGGAGCTGAAAATAGCAGCAGCGACGCAGGACGGTGTGAAACACCGAGAGAAGGGCACGGGATACAGAGTTAGACAGGACTGAGAATGAAGAGCCAGGTGTCAGAGTTGAGGGGTTGACCCCTTTGTCAGACTTATCCCTCTGCGGCACGCTTCATGAGCCGACGATGAGGGAATTTATTTAAAGGGGAGATACAGAAATACAGCACGGTTTCAAATACTGGCGAACCATAAAACTGCTCAACCTTCACGTTTCCCAACTTTACTCATGTGGCTGCCGCACAAAAGCCGCCTAGGAATCCCACTTAGCTAGTTGCCTTTTAAAGCCACTACATCATGGCCTGGACAATAAAGCATTCACAAGCGATGCAGGACCTTTACGTTAATGATGGATGTTCCACAAAGATCCTACCCGGCAGCAGCAACTTCTTTGTCCAGTATCATCATAAAAGGTCATGGGTTCAAGCCCACCAGCCAGCTGTGCTAGTCCCCTCCATGTCTGTACAGTCTCACATCGGGGGCCCGGGCCTCCCCACACAGCCAGAAAGAGCCACTTGTTGAAAACGAGGCAGCAGGTGTGAAGGTTGTGTGCTGGTTTTTTGTTTTTGCAAAAATTATAGAATACAAAAGTAGCCCCAAGGAGGCCACCGACAACACCACAGGTGTTTACGAAAAAACAGACCTGCAAATTCCCCTTTTATCCACTGGGGGACCATGGGAAGATTTAAACTGGGTAATGCTGATGAAATGTACAACCCCAAAAGAAGCATAGGGGTTCTGATGTACAAAAAAATGAAATCATCCTTCCCTCTGTCAGCTTTCATGTTAAGGATGGACAAATACGTCCACATTTCTGTGTGCTGCCCGCCCCCAGGCAGGCCTAGCTCATCTATGCTGAATGGTGCAAAGGAATGTTACGAGAAAAATTTGAAAGTGTCTGTGAAGGCCAGGCCTTGTCAACTGTTCATCAATCACGCCATGTGACACACTACAGGTCACGTCTACGTGACAGATGGCTCTTGACTTAAATGAGGCATTTAAAATGAAAAGGAACCCCTCCCCGCACACACGCGCGCACACACACACGCACGCGCGCGCGCACACACACACACGGCAGGAACCATGACAAGAAGACGCCGCTCAAATAAAGACTAATAAATATGCATTATGCGGCCCTTTCGTGAGAAAAGCCAACAACACTCTAAGCTGTGGTTGTACACGGAATTCAAAGCTTCTTTTATACACATAAATGTCAGTCAGCCCCCTCCCCCAGCCTTCTATATCTATCACCCTGTTGTCATAAATGTGTTTGTTTTTCATCCTCTTTGCTTGCGTGAACTACACGACTTACACGACTTAGGGATTTTATTTATTAATGATGACGTAAGCGGGATCATTTCTCAAACCAGGCGGACCGCTGACCTTCAGACAAAGGTCAGCTCTGCCGCGGATGTGCTGGAACCCCCCCCCCCGAAGTGCGGACAAGAAAACCAGGAATAACAGATGGAAATCGAAATCAGGAGGAATTAGCCTGTTTTGACCTGTGTAATGATGAAAGATTTGATTAGTCCCGCATATGCAGTTCATCAAAGTCCAAATCTCATCTACTAAAGTCAATCTCCATCCACTGATTAACCATCAACGCCTCATTTATTATGTAGAGATCCATTTTTAGCCTCGCCTCTACTGATTACTTTACTAAACAACAGCTTATATTGACAGTTCATGGTTCAACCATAGCCAGACATATTTAAGGGAGTTTAAAGAAGACAGACACAAGAGGATGGTGCCCAAAGATGTGTCTGAGGACTTGTTTTGATGGTGCTGGAAGCTTCAATCGAGCCAATCATTTGTCACCAAACTAATGGATAAAATAATTGTTAGATTCTGTCTTTAAATAGGTTTAATCAGGATAAATGACCCACAACTTCAACTCTAAGGTGGATCAGGAGTGTATTTTGCTCTGCTACTGCTGCTAAAATGTGACAACGATGATCCAGGAAGTCCAACTGCAGATTAATCTATTTAGAGATGCCAAAACCATTCAGGACCATTTATATTGCTGAGAGGCAGACTCTGCAGAAGGGTAAACACTTAGAGAATGTTTAACACTGGCAGAGGAGGAGAGAGAGAAAGAGAAAAGACCTAACAAAACCAAAAATACCCCAGAATTCTCTGCTGCTTCAAGTGCGTACAGAAGTCTCAGGTGATCGTTTTGGCGTGTGGAGGCACCATGAGATGGACAGTAGCAGCTGCTATCGCCAAACTACATGTTCCCACACTGCAGCAGAGGAAACAGGGTCAGCCCGTCACTATGACCTGCTTGATAGTTTCCTTAACTTCGCGTGCAATTCCCCGGGGGCCCGGGAGCCCATCGGTGTCCACTCAACATGCCGCCAGAATTAACAATTTCTAAAAGGCAGCAGAGGCGAAGCATACAAAGAATGTAAATACAGTGGCGAGGACCAGAGCCGACCACACAACGGGAGGGAAAGGGAGGGATTCCAGTCACTCTCTGGTTTCTCCCGGTGAGCCCAGGCAAGATTCCATTTCAATAAGACCACCTGTCGCAGAGATCAGCTCAGGCTGAAACCTGGGTCAGTTCTCAGCACGCAGCAGACGTGACTACATGTTTCACCGAGTTCTGCTGACTCACAAACTTACAACAGTCTGATAATAAAGCTTTACGTTTCTTTAAGATCATTCTTAATGTGAGAGGTTTGCTCTTTCTATACTTAGTAAGTGAAATCCAAAATGCCTTCAGGTCAGGCCGGTAACGGTAGCTTAGCAACCGTCACAACAATAATTCTGTTGTCAGCCTACTGGTTTATCCAAAAGCAGATTGAGATCACCAGTGCTCGTTTTCTGTGTTTGTATTTGCGTTGCAGCCCTGGCAGCTATCATGAACTGCATTTGCACCCATTCACACTGCTGTCAGCTGATGGTCGACAATTTTCCGTGCACCAGCCTGCGTCTTTTTTTCTGTCCCATTGCTTGTGTAGCTGATGCAACTATTGCAATTTGGACATCCAACTTTTATGAAAACACAAGTATCAACTATCCTGGCGAGAGCAAATTTGGTCTTACAAAAGATTCTAAAGGATCAATAGTGCAATATTTAGGTTAAAAAGGGACATTAATGTTACTATTCAATAAACACAAGGATGGAAAATGAAAGTAACTCAAAAGTGACCCCACAGGCACCCTGGTTGCCATCTGGTGGGGGGTTCAGTTAAGAAATATGTCAAGTCTGTCCCCATTATTCCATTCAGTTGAACATTAATTATCCATCTCCATGCGTTACACAGGAACCCAGAGTCTGACTCCCAGGCAAGCAACAGTGACAGGAAAAACCCTCTCAATAGGAAGAAACCTATTGCCTAAACCTGAGCAGGACCAGGCTCATAATGGAGAGCCAGGAAAAGGGGGAGAAGAGGAAATAAATCTTAGCTATATATACAATAGTTATGAAGATACAGAACAAAAACTAAATTGGTCAGTGGGTAACGATCCAAGCAATCATTATTATTAATTATTGTCAGCATTAACTGTTATTGCTGCATTTTACTCTTTTTATAAAGCTTGCAAAATTCTTTAAGGTCTGTCTCATCCCATATGAAACACATGCACACCTTTACTAATCAGCCCAGACACTTTCCCGCTGAACACCAGACTAGCATGAAATCATTTCTGACCGATCTCAGACCACAGCTGTGATAAATCGCTGACCTGAGGTCAGCCTCCTTCCATAAGCAGCTCTTTGGTGTCACCTCAGCAGTAACACTCCAAAGACACATACTCAGTTTCCCAGCTTCAGTAGCGGATTGGCAGTGAAACAAACTCCCCCCTCTTTGCAAACACACACACTCACACACAAATTCAATTTGCTCATTATCTGACTTCTGGACTTCTGGTTTGTGGGATCTGGTCATCTTCCCATGTCCAAATCCATGACTCCTCAAAATAATAAAAATAGCTCCAATTACACTTCCAGTCTCACAAATGTATGTCTGCCTTGACTTTCCTGACCATATCTATGTGTGTGTTGAGTGTATCCAAGTGGGCTATTTCCTCCTACGTGCTCCCACAGCGGTAAAAACGCCCCCCTTCCTTTTTCCCAAGTCTCACAGGACAAAATGGTCTCCACAGTGGCCATTCTGCGAGCAAGTAAAAAAATAACAATACTATGAAGTATGGGAAAGGCCAACGAGGAGAGGGAATAAGTGGGGTCCCATGACACAGCTTCACAAGTATGAGATGTGTGCTGCGGGCTGTCGGCATATTAGGACTAAAAATAGATCCCTGATACACAAATGCTGAAAGCTTTTATCTGTGGACTGAGGATAAGGTGACCAGTAGCTCTCACTTTGTTTGTTGGCTGCCACAAGTGGGAAAGCTGAAATTATCGCTAGGTTAGGTTAGTTACTCAGGCTAAGACTAACCTTACTGCCTCGGCCCAATGCCATTAATGTTGGGTAAAAGGATTAAAATCAACAATAACCTGAAAAACCAATGACCACGTGCAGATCGGCTGGATATTCACAGAGATATAACACGAGTGTCATCATAGCACATGTTGCACCACTTCTGAAAATGCAGTAAAAGACTGAAGAAGGTGAAGGACTGAAGCACTCTGTGGTCACTGGAGGTGATAAATCAATGCAGCCAATTATATCAATACGATCTGCAGTGGGAATATCTAGTAATAGCCATTCTTCATGTCATTCACACAAAATGCTTAAAGAACTTTCAACATTTTACTCTCATGGCCTCAGACATGGTCAAAACGAAAGCTCACAACTCTCTAAAAAATGAAGGTTGAGTTGGTTGGATTAACAGTCCAACCTGGGATTAGAAAAACCCCAGATCCACAATGATCACAATCAATCGAGTATTTAAAGAACCCAAATTTTAATTGCAACCCTGACAAGTTTGATGGCAGCCAAATAAAATAAAATAAATGGTGGCCATACTAGATGTGACATTAAGTCTAATAATGGATGCACCTGGAATAGAGGTTTAAATTCTTTCAATGAAAATTTGATAAACATAAGAAGATGATTTTTGCCTTAAATCAATGTGTTTTGTGAACCTCTCTCTGTATTACGCTTTGACTGACATATTTTCTTGCTACAGAAGCTCTGAATCAGCTGTTATTACATGTGGAAGACATTTTCTGTCACTGAGGCCTTTATAACAAATGAAACCATATAAACTATGCTTTAAAAATCCCACACGCCAAAGAAACCAGTAGATTGGTGACCAAACAACAAACACATTAGCCTTCTCCTCTGTGGAGTCAGCGCTACAGTGACGTGCACATGGAGCTCTGACAAGGTTGCATTAAGTTAAAAGGATCCTAATGTGTTTTAGATCAGCACAGAACATTATTTCAGGAGGGCAGCATCCATTATTAAGCAGGATGGTGCGCCATCACAGAATATAGAGAGAAACTGACGGGCCTCCGGTCTCCACTTGTGCCGGCGGAGCTCCCGGAGGACAACTTCAGCTGGAACCTGAGCGCTTCTCTGCACTCAATACAAATCAGCTTCAGGAGATACACAAACAGGAAAAAGCAAAGCAAAAACAGAAACCCTCCCAGCTAATGTACCGGTAAGCTACCTGTGCATTAAAGAGAATTGACATGTTCTTTAATTCATGTTCAAGAATTTAGCTGTAGAACTTTTACAGAAGGCCACATGTGGATGGTTCCCTGAAATTATCAGAGTGGTAAGGACAGGAAGCCAGGACGAGCATGAAGGTGTGGAACTTTATCCAGAATCAAACAGTTTCAAAATGATCCCATTTAATCTAAAACATATTTACACAAAGTCATTATCATAGTAACACTGACACTACGTTTCCATTGAGGGTAAGGCCTCTGAATTAATCCATGACAATCCTGTTTCATCTCCCCTCTAAATGAGCAAGCTTTACAGCTCACGTCCTTTCTCAGTCACATGATTGTCAGCTGATCACCACTGAATCACCACGCAGGACATTTAGCGTACGTAGTGGAGTAACAGCTACTTCAACAGTTTCAGCTATTCTTTAAAGTTTATATGTTCCTTCTGTTCATATGTTAAGGTTGAAGTTTGGGCATCAAAGGGGAAAAAAGTTTTGATTTGCCAAATTCATATCAGACATCTGAAGCACACGTGAAGCTTTACTGCTGAATTGCATCTTTTCTCTTGTGTATTTTATTGTGCAAAATCAATCACACACGGAGTTTTAAACTTGCTCCACATGGACTGAAACAGCCTTCAGGTGTAGCTCGGATGCTCTGAAAACCTCCACACTTTGGAAAAATTCAAGTCTGTTCATAAAACCCACATCTGCTCCGTTAATTAATGCTGACCAAAAATAACACATTTAATGGCTACTGGAAGAGAATTTATGACGCTTAGACAATCAGAATCAGCAGAACCAAACTGTTCTTGGGACATTTAATCCTGCCTTAAATTGTTCCTTCAGCTCTCATCATAATCTATGAAAACCAGGCCTGGAGTGGAGACGGCGTGTGCAGTCTGGATTTTTCTATTTCAGGAATGCATCTATCTTATTGTTCTGTAGACTTTCCTTTCAATCAAATAAAGTGGCAATGAGGAATTTCTGGAGCATCTTTCTAACACACGTCTGGCGCAACTACTTTCTCATAACAAATCTTTCCTGACATCACGGACGGTGTCATATTCAACGTTTCTGTAAACCTCTGTGTCGTATTGGAGGGCCAAAGAATGATCACTATTTGTGAAAGCCAAACAACCATCACACTGACATGTGACTGACATGAAGCAACAGCTGGATCGTCTCGGGGCCACTAAACAGCCTTTGAAACGGGCTGAAAATGGTGTAATTTGAGCATGTCTGACACAAAAGGTTCTCAGGGTTCTTTGAATATGCTCTCTGGGGATTTAATAGAATTCAAACTGACTTACAGCAAATTGACATATTGTATATTAGCGTCAATAAAGTTTGCAGCTTCCTTTCACTAAACAGAACAGTCAGCTGTTGTAGCATTTTTAAATCTAAAAGTGATTAATTTCAAAAGCTGATATAATTTATTAGTCAGTGGGTGTTTGGCATTTTAATAGGTTTGGATTAGCTTCTGTGGTAAAAGTCAAACCATTATTTGGATGATTGTAGACTTCAGTGCCCACACAATAATGCATTTAAGCTGATTAATTTTATGTTCCCTGTTTAAGTGCACATCTGCACTAAGAAAGAACAATAAAAAAATAAAAGTCTGATTTGACCAATCTATGCAGAATGGAAACATTGCAGAATAACAGGTGTAAATGCTCCTTCTCTGAGCCTCAGCTCTCCCTGGATGTCAAATAGAAGTTTAGTTACTGTAAAACATCACAAACTACAGTGGCACCTATAGCATCTCACCCCGATATCTGACTATTGAGCTTTAAATACAAGAGGGAGACAAAGACAATATGCTGAATGCAGCAGCTCATTCCATCCGTTTTATGAATGACCTCTTAACCTTTCTGACTGCAGTCAAAACTGGCTTAAGGTCATAAAAATAAATGAATGTCACTGGTTTCCAGTTTTCCCATTTTCACTTTCATTTTTATGCTTACACATTGGTTCAACTGGAGTAGACTTCTGCACCCGTTGAAGTTGATATCATATCACCAGCACCCAGCTTCAAATATTACGTGCACATTAACCTCGCTGCTATGTCTGCTCCGTCCAACTAGTGGTGCCCTTTTTTTACTTTCAGACAATATAGTTATACAGCATAGCGGTAATGAGTGATACTGTAAACTTCCATCAATATGTTGTGGCGTCTTGCAGCGGGGAAACAGAAATAACATGTAATGACAACAGGTGCATGTAAGCGTGTTCGTGCGCGCACGAGTGCGGGCACCATGTGTGTACAGCTGTCCATCGGATCGGAGAACTTCAAAGTGCTTTCGGAGCAGCAGTAAGTGGTACCAGACAGACAGGAGGGTTCACTTGTTCTCACAAGCTGTTCTGAGTGAAAACCCCACCAGAACCTCTACAGTAGATCCCTCCAGAACCTCTACAGTAGGTCCCTCCAGAACCTCTACAATAGATCCCTCCTGAACCTCTAGATTAGATTGTATGATATGAACAGATTTACCTGCAACCGTCACATCCAGTGGAAATCTGCGCATTCATCCACCCTCCATGACTTGATGTCGCCACAAACCAGCAGATGATACTGCGCTGGGGCTTTATGCTGGACATCGTGGGCAATTGAAGTTCTTCACGGGCAGGAAAGTAAATGAGAAACCCAACAGAAAATATTTTGTTTCTTTTGGAGAACAACATGAGCAGTAGCGCATTGTTCTGTAAAGCCAGTGGGGAAAAGAAGCTGAATATACTTCCTTCCTTTAGTTAATCAAATGTAAAAACACCCCTTTTCCTTGGCAACAGAAGTGCGGATATGGAGATATCATTGAAAATGTTTGGTCACCACAACCCATGCCCCGCTACATTATACAAACAACCACTCGCTGCTCGTCACAAAAAGACCCCGATGACAGCCCAGCAACATCCTGGGAGCAACAGCCCTGCACCCACTGCAGCGCAGTCTGTGTTATTGACCCAAGTAATGGTGATAATGGATGTTATTCACATCCATGAGAAGATCAGACGATAAGAAAGGAACCTTCTGCTTCTGCAGGTCACACTCCCAATTGAGCGGCTTCAATCCATTATGCTTTTTCGTCAGGAAAACGGCTGGATCAAAGCACATTTTTCCGTTAAGTGAAGAGAAAAAAAAACCAAATTACTTTCACCAGACAGTGACTGGAAATATGCAAGACTGGAAAGTACCTCTGTCATTCCTGACAGTGGATCTACAGCACAGGCAGGCTCCTTCAGGAAAGGGATGATTACACCTTTAACAACTAATCCATCAGGAAATGGATTCATGAAAACAATTACCAGAAGCTGAGCTGTGTTTGCTCCGCGTCAGGTTGTATGTGGCTGCTATGTTTACACACGACATGTAGCAGCGAATACCTCAGATAATCCAATCTGATTTTATTACATCAAAACCCAGTAAATATCTTTGCCGTCTGGTTGTGAAGGCCTTTCCAGCTGTAGGGCGTCAGCGAAGAGTTACAGTAATAATCTCCGATTAACCTCTAAGCCTGTCTAAACCTTCGCTGAACAGCAACAGCTGCAGCCACATGCGGTAATTAGCATCTGGATTACAGGAAAATGGCCCGATGTCATCCATGGCGGAACCACGGGATTGATGGGAATACCTTTCCAAATGTCTGCAGATGATGAGTTGCTGTTATCAGACCTCCTGTGTTGCGACCTTCCGTCTGCATTTAATTCCACTGCACCTAAAGTCTACAGCAGAATTCATAAATCCCCCATCTTTGTCTTCTTTCCTTTCCAGCTTTCATCTCTGGATTATGTCTCCTAATCCAAACAGCCGTAAATTCACCGAAACCCATCGAGGGCACGTCCAGATTGATTGTGTGCGCTCGCAGGCACGATCCAAAAGCAGACTGTTCCTTTATTTTACTTTTTTTTTCTGTGTGCCGTCCAGAGGAGGCTGTTGTATGGGAACACATAAACAGAGAACTTGAACAGCTCAAGGCTTTATTTCAGGACAGAGATAAGACACCATGTGCCTGTGATGAACCTCCTCCAAACAAGGACCTCCTGTCACAGTATTTCTGGCAGACAGTCGCTGGAGCGAGTTAACAACAGAGATTTGCCAAAATTATTTTAGCAAAGGTGCTGCACAATTACAACACTGTCGTCCTGATCCGCCTCCTGTGCTGATTCCTCTGTCAGATTAGTGGGCCTCAGATTTTCTACACTGTCGAGACTCAACAGTCCACTTATTGTCTGCGACCAGCTCGCCACCACTAAAGAGCAGTGGTTGTTCTGTGAGGCTGATGCGCTGCGTCTCTGCAGAACGCCATGACCTTTGATGACCAAGGTCTAATGACGCCGCTCCCCAGCCCAGCTCCAGCTGACGATGTCACAGGAAGTGAGCAGTATCCTTATCAGGGGTCAGCAACAGTCCTGACCCTGAGGTCTCCGGGCTTTCTGTATGGAGACTGAGCACATACACTGGGATCCAGGGTAGATGCAGCAGTCCTCGGGGGTGTTAGTCAATGTCAGCCTATAACTTAAATCTCTGGGCTTTTAATAGCTTAAACCATAAGCTGTAATCAGTTTTTCAATTCATCTTTAGCAACTGTTGCAAACTTGTCTTAGATACCCAACAGACAACAGTGGAAGGAAAAACACCCTCTTAAAAGGAAGAAACCCTGAGCAGAAGGGACCCTTCGTACAGGGGGGCCCTCCTGCTGATGGGAAAAGGAGGAAAAGTAGGAGAAGGACAGAAAGAGCAATGAAAGATGCAAATTCATTAGATTAGTCAAAGAGAAACACACAGGCACTAACTGAAAACCAGAAACAAGGCTCATGACTGTAAAGGACAAACTCTTGAGGCTCATTTCTGGAGTAAAAGCTCTGAACTCAGCTGATAAACAAATGGAACAGAATGAATGGTGGAGGAGACAGCGCAGGCATGAAGAAAGCCAGAGAAAACCACAGGAAGTTAAGTAGATAAGAGCAGAAGGGTCGGGAACAATGGCCAGGCTGAAGTTAAACAGGAGGTCAGCACAATATGGGGAGCGTGGAGGTCCACCATGTCAGTTGAACAAACGGGAGGGAGGTGAGGAAAAGATGTAGGGTGAGAGGCAGAGGAAGTGGTGCTTAAAAAGAGGAATGGGTGTTGCTGTGTGTGTGTGTATGTGTGTGTGTGTGGAAGGGGTGGGGCTTACTCTAACGTGTCATATCTAGATAAACAAGAGAGCCCCACAATATTAAGTCCTCTTAAATGAACCTGGGACGTGCAAATGTGAGAGAGGGTATCCTTCTTAACTACTTAACACCACATTGAAAACTAGACTCACATGCTCTCCTCTAAAAATAATCGGCATTATGCCGAGCGGCTCACCAAATACACCAGGATTTTTTTTTTAAATCTCTTTTATAGCCTCACAGCTGATCTGAAGAGAGGAGAACAAGTAAGGATATTTGTCTAACACTCATCTTCACATGTTAACACAGAGAATGTACTGTTTTCCTGTGTCTGTGCCCGTGTGCGTGCGTGTGTGTGTGCGTGTGTGTGTGTGTGTGTGTGCGCGTGTGTGTGTGTGTGTTTGACAGAGACACACAGCACATTCACCAAACAGACAAGAGATGACAGAAAGCAGACGGAGAGCTGTTTGACAACAAGTGGACCTCTATGGAAGTTCACGGCTAAAAATACGTGCAAAAAAGGGAAAGTCCTTTTAAAACACAACCATCAGCACAGTTACACTCTCATTTCACTTCAATTGCATTCCATCTATTAAAAATCAAATTAAAAACCTATTTAAGTGCATCCAAGTCACCGCTTTAAGACTATAGGTGGCAGCTCACATATACAAGCCAACATTATAAACCAGTAATGTAAGCAGCAGAGGACTGTCCAGCTTCACATCTGTGCCAGACAGCTTACTCTGGAGATGACAGGGAGTTAGGAACATTCAACAAGGGATGAATTTCCTTCTGCTGCCTGTTCAGCTTACTCAGAGAACCCCAGCGTCCTATACTATACTATATCATGACATTGCTTTAATGTGAGAACCTGGTTTAGTTTCTATAGAAGTCATTGAAACCACCACATGCGTCTCTCACCTCTCCAGGTGTAACACAGGAGCAGAAGCCCCACAAGGAGCGGTGCAGCAGCATCCCGTACAGCCATGGTGCTTTGGTCGGTGTTGAGGCAGTCCCCGCCGGTGCTGTGCGTGTGTTTGTGCGTGTGTAAAGGGAGTCTGAAAGGGTTCTCCTGGAAAAGTGTATGTCAGAGAGAGAGAGAGAGAGAGAGTGAGAGAGAGACGGAGAAGCGAGGGGAGATAAATAATGCGGGGGGGCAGAGAAGGAACTGGCGCTGTAAAAAGGAAACAGTGGCCGATTGTGCGCGTTATTCAAGCGCAAGATGCAAAAGAGGAGACAGGTGTTAAAGTTGAAACAACTCGTATGACGATCTTTTACACCACGGCTGTGCTTTTGACTCTAACTTTTAAAAGCACGGAGTCAAAACTGAAATTAAAACAGCGTTGGGTATTTTTTTTTTTACAGTGTACGTAGGGGAGGAACTTAAAGGCAGCAGGAGGGCGGAGGTCTGGAGACATAAAAGTTGTCAATTTGCGGTTTCTCTGCGTGTTTTAGTTATTGTTTTCAAAGATACAAGACGGTAGAAGATGGTGTTTTTGTCTCATCTCATCTCGTGAGTCTTGGAGACGTGTGTTTAAGATCTCACTGATGTGTCTCCAGGTGTGTTAAAGATCTCACTCTTGCATGGTATGTGCATCAGCTGTTAAAAGCTTTTAATCTTTTATAAATACTTGTAATGGCTGAAGTAAAGCATCATTTGTGAATCTGGTGAGTGGACCAGGATGAAAGGGACAATGCCATAATAGGGAATGGTGCAGAAACACACACGTGTGTGTGTGTGTGTGTGTGTGTGTGTGTGTGTGTGTGTGTGCGGCTGGCAGAATCTAAAGATTTATTTAGCTGGTGCGACAGAGTGTGTGCAGCCTGAATCAACATGATTCTGAGACCACGGGATGAGCAGCAAACCAGCCCCCACCTGTTGCATCAAACACAACCTCTGAAGACCTGAGGGTGAATGTGGAGCTAAATACGAGGAGGATAGACTTGTGATGCTCTACACATGAGTTCATGTTGTCGAAATGGGCTTATTTAGTCATGATACAACCAAACATCTGCACATCTATCATCTGAATCTGGTTCAGAGATCAGAAGACGCTCCAGATTAACAAGGACATAAAAAGGCAATTGGAATCTTGGCGACTTCATAAACTAAACTCCCTAAAAAGACATTCTTCACCCAATGACTGTCCTCTGCAGTGATGAGAGGGACAGACAGTAGAAACAAGACTGTTCATGGTCTCACACCCTCCGGTCTTAGGGGACTCTTTATACAGCTACCAGAGTGCTCCAAACTGTTCTCAGGGTGGTTTAAGGGGGCAGAACCTTCAGGCCCCCTGGGAGACACAACATCAGTGCTGAAAACCAAACCTCCTGTTTTAGCAGAATAATTATAACTAAGGTGAACACAGACGTGCCCATGACGCTTCTACAGACTGTCTACAGACCCCCCCGCTTCCCGGCTGCTTCCTCTACCTCTACCTCTTATCTTTACATTTATCCCAAATAAAAATCACAGCACTGCCGGAGCCTCTCGCCTTTTCCATCTGACCTGGTTTATTAAGATCTGAAGGTCAGGTCGCCCAGAGTCCCATATGAGGACCTTTGAAGATGCAGCTGGGCCCATGGACTTCTTTTCCATCATTTGAGGCACCCTCTTCATTATCCCTTCTTCTTCATCCCTCCTTCCACTTTATCCCTTTCTGGATCACAGGGAGGGTGCACATATGGGTGAAGGCAGGGCCCACCCCTGGATGAGTCCCCACTTCATCACAGGGGCTTATGTGAGCATTTGTGGGTGCAGTACCTTGCTCAATGGTACCTTGGCACTGCTCTGAAGGTGTTCTGGTACCTTCCCCTACTACCAGAACACCTTCCATGTTTTGTCCGCACTGGGAACCGAGAACCCTCCCCCCCCCTGCATCTGTCGCACATCTGTCCCGTAGGGAACCCACCCTCATTCTTTCCCAAAAGGGTTTTTTATAGGAGTTTAATTTTCTTTGGCCTTTACACAATATTTTGATTTCAAATAATTGTAAATGCAACATTAAAGTTGAAGGTTAATTTGTTTGTTGTTCATCTTTTAATCAGGGCTGGATCAAGACTGTGGGTCAAGGACACGGTCATTTTCTCTCAGACCGTGTGTTTTTAAAAAGATGGGTTTTATTTGTTTTCATATGCTGGCAGCTAAATAACCCAGCCATGAGAGAGTTTGGGGAAGTTTCTGTCAATATGATATTTTTTTGCCAATCTTCCTGGGTGGCGGAGGTCAGTAAAACGAAAGAGGGTTTCATAAAGAAAGAAAGTGGGGAATGAATCACGATGTGGGCTTTCACAGGACTTTAAATCTCTTAACCAGCATTGCTAAGCTTTGCTCAGCAAAGCAAACATGTCTTTTCTCACACTCATTTACGTGCATTTAGCGACCTACAAGGACCTTTATAGATTATATATGTCAGAAAGTGGATGTTCAACACACAGCAGAAGAGAAACAAGAAACTGTGCCTGCTGATGTTTGGTTTGGAAGCATCCTCTGCTGAGTAGATACCGGTGGAGAGCTGTTTTTCCTTCCATGTCAAAGCCAACAGACTGGTTGTTGTTCTGTTTGGATGGAAATGTGAGGCTAATTCCAATAACACATCCCAATATCTTTCTCTAACAGCTGCTGCACTGTGTTAATTGCGTTGAAGGAATAGGACTTCCTTGCTGTGTTGCCACAGAGAAAAGGGAAACAATTGCTATTGTTTGACCCCATTCAATGTGCATTTGACAGATTTGTGTGAAAAGTTATTTTTGATTTTTATGGAATATTTCCAAATATGGAGATAGCATTCAAAGCCATTTGTTCTTATTTAGATTTATTAAGATTATATAGTTTATAATAATGCTGGTGTTAACCAGTGTTAATCCTTCACCAACTTTTTGACATTTTGGTGTGTAGAGGTACCAGAGTACACTTTGTTCTCAAAAGTGTTACAACGTAGCTGTGACTGAGAGCTAGCAAACCACACCAATGTCCTTATTTCTCCCACTGAATAGAATCCATCTGTACAGGATATTCAGTGGAAGAGTTTTCATTGACTGACTGAATAAAGAATAAAAATCAAACCACTAAAGGTGCCAAACCCCCTGCATAGAGTTCCCAGATACAGCAGAACATCGAAGCTTAACGGCTCCTTTAATGCCAGAGTTGTTCCTTGACAACACACTTTTCACTCCCATCAATATAAGAACCTTTCATTTGAAATAATGTACATTATTTTCAACTTCTCATCTAACTGAATGAGGTGATGCATATTTACGTGCCACAATTTGATTATTTTCTGATGTCAGCGCTCACACAACATTCCGATAAGCGTATTTTGCACCATTAAACTTTTAGTGTTTGAGATTTCCACTCCTGATGCCCAAATCCGGCTGCTCCGCCTAGATGACTGATGCATTCACACGACTTGCGTCTGTCTCACCAGGGCTGCTCGTGAAACTGAGGAAGGCCTGAAGGAAGGAAAGAGGAAAAGAAGTCATTCTTTCCAAGTCACAGAGGCCAAAGCTGAGATCGAGATGTTTCAGAGCAAAGTCTGCCAGTCACGACAGACCACTATTGTTCAAAGGATGGTGGGGTAGGGGGGCTTTAGAGCATGCACTTATGGTGAGGAGGGGGCTCCCGGGGAAGAGTGGGAGAGAAATTAGAATTTTTGCAAAGTTACGTCACATCGGCCGAGGGTTTGACAAAGAGGCACTTTGATGGCAGCAACATGGTCTGAGAGTTAATCACAGCATCTCCATGGTGATTATAGCACAAGTTAAAGGTCATTAATCACAATTGATACATCCATGAACTTTCAATGGAAAATGAAATACTAGCCGCATGACTTTAGGTTGTATTACATCAAATGATCTCAAAAGGGCTTTTATCACTGAGGGAAACAAATATTTTGCAAGAAAAAATATTTTCCGTTTAATTAGATAAATATAACACATGCATTGACTTTTGGCCACATTTCTACAAATGCCAAAAATATTTTTCAGCAAAACCTTTTTTTTAACCAGTTTTGGATTATTTTGATTATTTTTAGTCACGTCATTCAATCTTTAACCTAGAATGTCAGAAGTTTCATCTTGTTTTTCACTTTTATTAATCAAATAAGATGTTTACAGTAGAACATTTAGTGTCCCACCTCGTTGGACATGGATTTTTTTCCCCCAATTTCATATATATAAAGCAACACTATTGATTTCCATCCAAAAGGATCTGCGTAAGCCATTCAGATGAGCGTGACTCATGAAGCAGGAAGTGACTGCAACAGCAGGAACATCCTGCAGATGCTCAGACACGGTTCTGAGAAGACAATTGTGAAGAGCAGGAATGTCCCAGCAAGGAAACTTCCGTGCTCTACGTCATGTGTATTGTCTTTTAGTCGGTGAGATCATCACCGTGTCTCCACATCCACCCCATCACCAACACTTTTGGTCTCGCCGAGCCACCAGACATCCTCTGTCAGGCTTCAGGCGAAAGAATCTGAAGGAATGTGGGGTCCTGCTTGGGGTCTCGCCCAGTCTGCACTCTAGTGGTTATCTCCTGTTTGGAGTTTGTGTGTTCCCATAGAAGCTTCTGGTCCTCCGCCTACACCCCTGTCCTTTTCCTTATTCGTGTACACACACACACACACACACACACACACACACACACACACACACACACACACATACACATGCGCGTGCACACAAAAACACACTCCCTCTGAGCTTCAATTTGTAAGTCCAGGGTGCTGGAAAGAAGCCAATATCAGCACTGATTAGTAGAATCTAAACTCTTAATTCCCAAAATAACCCCAGAAACCTGGGAAAATGCTGAACATCCTGGAGTCTCAATTACAAGGATGCTGGGTAGTTAGTGAATCGTCACTTTGACAATTTTACACAGATTCAAGTGGGTTTATTGAAGCGCGGCTGTCAAATATGCTTGACTGTGAAAGGATCAGCACTATAGATGGTGGCACAGATGTTTTTTTGAGGGGAAGATGCAACAAAGAGGCACAAGGGCGGTTTCGACTGCCGCATTTTACTATAGGATGGAAATTACCCCAGCGGGTGAGAAGGCCAAATTCCACAAACCAGTCATCCATCACAGATCAAGGGTCTGGTTTTATCCTGTTGTCTCGGTCTCATCCTGTGCAAGTTCCCTGTATGGATTCCCCAACACACACACACACACACACACGCAGTTCTTCAGGTTTGAGGTTGTTTGCCTTTAAAGGTTAAGATGAAGTTGCGTGGGTGACAGCTGGCTGATGTTAAGTCTTTGTCTCAGCTGCACAGATGCCTTCTGGTTACTCGCTTGACTGTTGATTGAACGTGATGACAGCAGTATTTTCACACCATCCACACAAAAATTGTTGGCTTTTCATTTTTATAAATGATGTGCCCATAATCTACATCACTTTGTAGATTGTGATGCCCTGGCTGATTATTCCAATGTGGTGAAATAAATGGATTTTGACTCTTCCAAACCTAAAAACATTTTAGGTAATTTCATATTTATAATCATATATAAAAATATAAATAGAAAAGTTAAAGCGCCACCTACTGCCCTGGTATTGTATTTTACTAGAGCAGATTTCTTTATATGGGAATAAGTCTGACCAAAGCTAAGTGTGGATTTGACTTCATTTTTAAAATATACGTACTTATACAGCAGTGTGTCTCACAACAAGTTTGCTTAAGTGCATGTTAGTTGGACTGAAGTTGTGCATAATAAAATGTCTCAGCCAGGCTCCCATGGGCTAATCAAACTGGTACTTTAAATACTTCTGCACACCTGACTTAAATCCAAACTGGGCCAGGTGTTCTGCATATGCAGCAGAGATATTCTCTTCATACTTCTAAGAAATCCAACAACACAAAATCAAAATAGAAAACTAGGTAACAAAACTGGTAATAGCATAAAATGCATTAAACGCAAGTACAAGAGAAAGAATCTCTGAGAGAGTCTTTATGGTATATCACTCTACTGAACTTTTTTGAAACTCAGGAAATATCTGTTGAATAGAATACAAACAAAATAACTGACTTAGTGTTCCAGAACAGCGTTCAGGTTCAATAAAGGAAGAAGATCTCAAAGCTCTGTACTGGAGATTAAATAATGCACATAGCCTTTTATACTGTAAATTCTTGGTATAGTCAAAAACATCTCAATTGTGTCATTAAATACGGAACTGTTTGTCAAATGACCAAATGTTCGGAACAGGATTTCCCATGATCGTATCAGGCAGGACTCCCTTCAGCAGGGAAAGAAAAATGCTCTGAACGGCTCACATGGAAAGGAAGGAAATGCTGTTGATGTTGTTCAGGGTTCTGGAGTTTGTGTATTTCATTGTCACTAAAGCAGATGAGGTAATGGGAGAGATTAGTGCAAGAATTAGTGTTGTGACTGTATAAAATACAAAACCTTTAAGATGTTGTGAAGGTCATGTGCCAACATATAGTTACATTCACAAATACTCATGTCATTTTGTCATCATATAAGCAATTCAGAAAAAAACTACTTCAGAAACTTACACTATAATACACTGTTTTGTATGCGTTGTTTTATTGTAATACCACCCTATCAATTGTAAGCCCATTGCCTCTTTACATTTTGTGTAACATATTAATTTGCCAATAAAGTTGTTGAAAAAAATGAATCCGTTAACTAACCGGAACTTCCTGTGTCAGCTGACATCACAACAAAAATGGCGACTTTGAGGCTCATAAATATATCTAACTTATTACTGTTTTTTCATCCATCCTTACTAATTGCTTTCTGTACTTTGCGAATGGGATATTTTTTGCTTCTGTAACGGAAAACGTCGGAATGAAATTCTGAACGAAATACCAAAACGAAAGCCGGAAGACAAGCGGAAGTGCGCTGCTATTTGAATTTCTACATCCGACTCTGTAGTATGTGTTAGCTCGAGAGCTCACGCGCAAAAACGCGAGGAAATGTGCTGCATTTGTCACGAAAAGACAGAGTGTTGTGGTTTGGGGAATACGTGACAAATAACAAATCTGAGAAAATGTAGCAATCGTGTGAATTCGTCTGAAAAACAAGACGTGGACTTTGCCTCCGAGTCAATCTGAGAGTACATTAAAGGACACCATGGGTTTGTTGAATCTTGTAATATCCACTGTAAGCAGATGTTTGGACGCCATCTGCTTGCTGCTGGACCTTAATTTTATCATCGTTCATACAGTAATGCGGACTGTCGTGGGAGTCATTACCTTTATAATATGCCTTCCCAACCTGTTCCTTACGTCACTGACGGAACTGGGCAACTTTCTTGTATTTGGGGTAATATCCTTAGCAGAATCAACTTCAAATGTAGCCCAAGGGACTGTCACCATGCTGGGCAGTATAGTACTGGTTCTGGAAGGGTTACTGGAGAGCCTGAAGATGATGGGATACCTTACCATGCATGTCCTCCTTCGTGGTAAGGAGCATCTGTGTCGAGGTCTTCTGTCAGTCCTGGAGGGTTGTGGCATTGTTGTCAGCTTGATTGTCTATTTCACCAACACTGTTGTCAACTTTGTGCTCATTGCAACTCAGAATGCTTATGTGGTGGTGGTCAGCGTGCTGCAGACTGTCTCCTGCCCCCTACAGAAAGTGCTGGAGCTCACACTGACGTGCCTCACCTGTCTGTATAGCAGCCTGGTTGGGACCTCGGTGCTTCTGTGGTCACCGTGTAAAATGGTGTTGGATTTCTTGGTCTCACTGGTTCACATGTTTATTAGTATCTTCATATTGAACATCTATGGACTCCTCCTCACTGTCACAATTGCTCTGACTACCACCGCTTACCTGAATCCAGAGCTGACCCGAAACGTTGCGCTGCGTACAGTGGATTACATCTTTTCCTACACTGCCATTCGCCGACTCTATTTGGCCCTCAGTGCCTTCGCTTCAGCCACTTCATATGTTCTCTCTGCAGCCTTGCAGCATCTGCCCAGGATCCTCCATCACCTCTATTTGTTGGAGCAGAGACTCTGGCAGCACTTGTCTCGACTGCGCACGCAGCTCAGCAGCCAGCTCAGTCTGGCTTGGAGGGCATGGTACCACCAGGACCACCGTGCCCACGGTGATGGAGACCCTGGGGATCAGAGGCGGGACCCACCAGATGGGAGAGCGGGAGAGCCTGCCCATCTAGAGGTGCCCTCATCAAGCAGAGTCAGACCAGAAAATGAGCAGTTATCAACAGGTCTTGGCAGTAAACCTCCTGTCCCTGCTGAGAATCTGCTGACGCTGTTGAAGGAGCAGGAAGACAGAAAGAAGTGTGTTATCTGTCAGGACTCCAACAAGACGGTGGTGCTGCTGCCCTGCAGACACCTCTGCCTGTGCAGAGGCTGCACAAACATTCTCTTGAGGCAGCCGTTGTACCAGCAGAACTGCCCGCTCTGTCGACACATGATCCTGAACACTATGGACGTATATCTGTAAGGGGAGCGGATGAGACCCAAGATTTTATGTGGGAATACTAACTGATGTTTCTGGTTGTTTTGTTTGTTGTTTTTTTGGTTGTTTTTTTTTTTTGCTGTTAGGATGTAAAACAATCACACAGTTGAATGCCATAAAAAAAAAAATTCCATCTGCAAAAATTTTTAAAATTCTGTCACAATTCCGTAGTTTTAAGTTTTTAAAAGATGACCTCAGTCCTTTACATTTTTGATCAGAATGGAGATTTTTTTTGTGCCAGTTTGAAAAATGGGAATATTACCAGAGTTCGGCAGTTCAGTTTTCAAACATGTGCACCTTGGTTGGGGATCAATACAGAGGGGAAAATGTGCTGATGTTCTGTTCCACAGGCTCCAGATGTTCTAAGAAATAACACATGTGTACAGCTAGCTACATTTAGCTTAGTGTGATGAAGGAGCTGCCTCTCCGTGCCCAATGCATTATGGAACTTCCAACAATGGGACACTGGAAAAATTCCCAATTCTCTTAGGTTTTGTATAAGGTTCATCAGTTGATTGGATTTAGGATGCAAGTTGAACTCTGTTATTCTAGTATTGCAGTGCTTAGTCTCAGGTCTGGTTGCCATGGGAAACCATTAGTGCCATCCCTGATGCTGAAATGTTTACAACCGCTTTTGTCTTAAAATTGTTTGTTGGATACACTAAACTGAAGAAAACTTGAATGTACAATGCGCTTTAATGCATATAAACCTGATTCCATGCATGCCGTGTCCATGACCATGTGTTTTATACTGTTTTCTACGCATATGCAGTATCTGCTTTGTGATTGAAATGTTTTACCTTTTGTGCTTGAACAAAGGGATAAAAAATCTTTTCTGTAGTCATGAAAAGTGGATTCTGTTTTTCCTGTCAAGCTAAAACGCCAGCTTTATTCAATTGATTTGCTCTATTCATGGTCTTCCAGTCTTCCAACAGATGCATATGACAGTCAACACTAGATTATAATCCAGAAATGGCTTTTCCTTCCTTCTGTCACTGCGATACATCATTGATTTTGGTGTTTAAAAGGACCATAAACTAATAAGGTGTTGCAATATAATTCGATGTTTTCTCAGTGGTTGCCGCTGACGCTGCAGTATTGATCAGAGTTCAACGTTTACAGGGTACCGATGCGACAGTGGCCTGTTTTATCTTTCAGATGCCCTCATTGTTGTTATTCTCTATCAGTGTTTCTTTACCTTACACAATATTGACCATGGTGTTAAACACTTGTACATAAGATCGGTTTGGAAAATGTGAATGGATTTTTTTAGTAACCTGTGGTTGCCAAAACTTTTGTTCACAATAAAAGTCAGTCTTTAATCTTCATCAGTTCGATGTGTGGCCACTGTTGGTGTTGGCAGGGCATAAGTGTATATTAGATTTCATATAACACACACAATCTTATCCATGGATGTTGTAGCAAAAAATGAACTATGAGTTTCCAATTTTTGTGACATTTTAAAGTTAAGGTTCTGGCTGAGCATGAAGCTGTTAGAAATGAAAACTTGGAAGATGAAGGCAGAAACGGGACACCCATGTGATTCAAGCACCAATGAAGGGAGTGAAAACAGCCTCAAAAAACTCCTAAAATAGATCAGTTGAGGAACAAACACATTCCTCCCGTGGTTGTCCATTTTCTCAGCTGTTCCTCTTAATTCAGGGTTAAACAGTTTTCATCTCAACCTTTTAATCACCGTATGTCTGCTGTAAATGTGGGTCTAATCATATCAGCACAGCAGCTATTTTTACTGCAGCAGTAGGAAATATGCACGCTTGATAAAATAGCTGAGTACTGTCATTTCTTCCAAACTGGGTTGGGGGCTGCAGGGTTACTGGAGTGGACCTCTCATATTCATGTGGGACTTTTACGGTTTCCAGCTTCGTTCCCATCTCAAAGTTTTTTCTAAAAATAGAGCAGGCAAAAAAAAAAAGTGCAAAAATATCACCAGAATTAATAATGAATTTTTCTCTTGAATTGGGGGAGAAGGGGAGTTATGTATCTTACCTCCCGGAGGTGTGAGCAAACAAACACCCTCTGAAAACAAAGCGGGGCTTGTTTCTGGTCTCCTGACTGTGGAATTGAACCTTGACGCTGTTTACGCTTCAGCCGCGAATGAAGATGGTGTTAACAGAAGGGAGGAAGTTTGGTGTCAGAGGAAGAACAGGAAAGAGTAAACCCAAGGAGAGTTGACGGCTCCAGGGATTCGACCTCTTCCTCTTCAAACTGCGGGTTGCGCTCCTGGTGCAGTGTGGGAAAATGTCAGATTCTGCTTCTCTCGCCAGTTCTTTATTCTTTGTTTATGTCTTCTAAGCTTCTTGACTTTTGCATCTTTTCTGAAATGTGTACAGTCATCTTTGCATCTAAACATGCAGGAAAAAACTGCAGATGTCATCACACACTCCATCCTCCCAGCACATCACAGACACACAGATGAGCCCAGGTTGACCCTGACCTCTGACCTCTCCATGAACAATAGGGAATTGTTGAGGTAAAGGCCGCAGCAAAGTATTTATTTACGATAGCGTCCAAATTGACTTGACAACCATAATTAGGATTTAAGAAAGAACAACATTTCATGAAATTTCGGGGTTGAAAAACATTCACCCATCATTTTAAATGTAACATTTAATTTGATGTTTTTATTTATTGAGTGGAATAACAAACAATTCAATTGTTTTTACTTTTAAAGTTTCCTTTATTAAGATAAACAAGCTTCAGAAATAAAAGCATAGTGTTGCTAATGTGTCAATTCCTTCAACATAAATTTCAGCGAACAAGCTAATTACTGGCTGTTGCTAATGTGAGTTTTGAGTCTTATGGAAGTTTTTACTACTGGAGATATATTCACTGTGGTTTCTCAGTATATTTTATTTTGAAAAACCTATTATTTGGCAATCTACAGTCTACTAGAAAAAAGTTAAAAACCACAGGAAAAAATAGCAGTAGACTTATATATGTAATACATAAATGTATTACATATAAAATCCTAATTCCTCAGTTCTGTGCTCGGTCACAAAATGTCTTATTAACTGTTGAAATAATTTCAGTAAACTTCCTTAATATGTGACTGGATAATGCGGTGGAGTAATAAAGAGTTATAACCTTCTTCCATCGTGGCTTTAAAAAACTATTCACTTCATGCAATTATGGGTAATAGTACAACAAAGAGCTGAGACATGGTAGCTCATTAGCACTGGCCTTCACCCAGTCCTGCCTCAACTGCAATCAAGTGGTTAGTTGTAATGAATCCAGATAATCCATGATAACCTTGACTAAATGTCCTGGTAACGTATGCAGCAGATTAAAGCTGGAGACTGATAACCATCAGGTTAGAATTCTCATTATAGCTTTCCTTGTGCAGCCTGACCTTTCACCATTCAACAGAGATGTGGTACAGTTCTCAAACTGGAAGACTGATAAAGTCCTTAGAAACTACTCCCAAAGTTAAATTGATTGAATGTGATGGAAAACAAGGCTCCATTTGGGTGGAGAGGCTTCCTCTCTTTTCATACTATCCACACAAAAATGCAGCAACCTTTCCCATTCTGGCACTATTATATTACAGTAACCCGACACGTACGGTAAATAAGAAGCATATCAAAATTTTTCAAAGTGTAATGGGCCACCTTAAATTGAATTTCTTGTAAAATAATGTATCCTTTGTCATTTTGGCAACACCATGCTTTTTTTTTTAAGCAGTCCGAGAGAATGTAGTTAAATATGAATCAATTGTTAAGTCCAATTCTCACTTCCAACTGATTACTGATCAGTTCTGTTCGTTAATAATGAAGCTCTTGTATTTCGGACTTCTTTCCTGCCCTCTGCAGCTCAACAGTGGTACAGCACTACCCTCTACTGGAGCCGAGCGGTACTTCCGATTAATTGCCTGAGAATCCTTTTAAAAAAACTGTTAGATTTTGTTGAGTATGTGTGTGTGTGTGTGTGTGTGTGTGTGTGTGTGTGTGTGTGTGTGTGTGTGTGTGTGTGTGTGTGTGTGCGTGTGTGTGTGTGTGTGTGTGTGTGTGTGTGTAATCACAAGATGTAATATTTGCCTCACTTTATTTTTGCCTCACTATAATTTCTTGAATGCAGGCAAATCGGCTCTGCCACTAATTTGCTAAAATCAGCCGCAAAAATTACACCTAAACTTGTTTTTCCCCCCAGAACAGAGCCATACTTTCAGGGGGTGGAACTCCAAAACTGATGCAAAATGTTTTCTTCCATTGTTTAGCGGGGATTTTTCGAAATAGACCTTAAAAGAATTTTCTTGGAAAATGCAACTAAGCAACACTTAATGAGGCATAAACAAGGAGGGTTGTCTATTAAAGGTACGGACACCCAAGTAAAAAGAAGAAAACCCGACACACTCTGTCTTCAAGTAAAAATATGTAAAGTAATTTTATCTGAGCAGAGACAACAAGACGCGTGGAGACAAAAATATTCTGCTGTTTCTGACAAACAACTAAGTGTCAATAAAACATAGGTGAGAGACAAACAACAGAGCTCGCTAAAGGTGCAGATCGTTTGGGCATTAAAAGGATCCCCAGATCAACAGATCATAATAATAATAATAATTACAATAATACTTTCTCATATGTCTCAAAGTAAAAACCCAGGCATACATTTCAAATAGGTAATGTTATGTCAAATGTGGTTTTTAGGTAGGTAACTCTAAATTTTTCAGCCATACCTTACATACATTAATGTAGACTGCTGTACAGAACATAAGTAGGATTTTCTCTATGACGTTCTACTGGGAATCAGAGAAATGTTCAGCATACATAATGCTCTATACAGCAACATTTTAAGATCTAAAAAGTTTATTTCACCCTGACTGTGCTCTGATTAGGATTCAATACAGTCACTGCTGGAAGTCACCATTAACAAAGAATATTAAGTGTTCTGTAGCCGCGGCACCAGAGGATCCTGGCACAATGGGGCTAGAAGGGCCCAGGATGTGTTTGTCCTCCCAGAGTCCGAGAAAAAGCCGGGCAAAACTGGCACCCGTGGCTGATGAAAGCTGCCCTTCCACATGCACGTCTCTGGTTTCAGTCAGGCCTGAGAACTGAGGTGGTCACACGTAGCTGTCAGAGTGTGAGACCGTTGCTTCCGACTGTCACTCCAGTCTGACAGCCCACCTCCACCAGCTCATCCAGGTCACCAGACTCCTGACACATTACGCTGATGTCGTCCCAACCTCTTGACCCCTGGGGAGCTTACTTCCATCCACAGTTTTCTCACTTGTTTTTCTTCTTTTTAACACTTAAATCCTTTTTTGGGAGCTAAAGACTCACTTCACGACCGTGAGTGTGACTAAATGTGTGCAGGTGATTCTGCTATTTGATCAATCATTAATTTATGCAATATAAAGTAAAACTTGTAGTAAAATATGGACAATGCCTGCGGGGTTCTTTGTGGCCTGTAGTTGAATTCAACACATTCAACACCTGCTAAGACCATAAATATGCATCCACCCTCTGTTTTTAAAATCATCTTTATTCAAATGTTTGAAAAGTTGGACTTTCTCGGATTAAAAAAAGTTTTTCTTAAAAAAGATGAGTGTGTGTTTTGCCTTGTTTCCCCAGAATGCCAAATTTGTTCAAGTCAAAACAGATTTCTACATACAGTATTAATATAAATCCGTGAGCATATAGAATGTGACAGAAATGATTGCATAAAGATTCACCTCAGCCTGGTGAACGTGTCCCAGTCAGTCTCATCAGTACCCCAGCAACAATTACAACATGCCCACTCACGGTGCTTAAAGTCATGCACTCTCAACAATGTGTGATATTGTTGGTACAGAAATCCTAATAAAACTAAGAAAAGCCTGCGTAAGCATTGCTACATGGGCGCTACAACAGCTATAATCAGAAAACCACTACTGTAATAGCACAGCTGCGCATCCAGCCATACACATGGAGAACATTAACACAACATTCACACAGATTTTTTAGAATTGTTTTGCAGAAATTGATGGGCAATAGTGCAAAGAAAGCTTTGGATTGCATTTGTGGCCTGGTTGTCCTGACATCTCTCATGAGGTGTCACATCTGCACAGACAGTAAACATCAGCCTTCCCTCTTTTAAGTAGCTGCTGCCTTTTTAAGTAAATACAGATGCCCCGTGTGTCAAATCCACTTCCTGTTATAACATTTCGGTATAAAACCAGGTTTCTCAGTTCAACGTCCGAGCTGACATCATGCGAATACAGCAGAGTTTTTCCAGTCGGAGTACACGAGGAACCCAGTGAAGGTGCTGTCTGTCTTGGTGCTGGAGTAAAATCCGTTGTACTCAGACAGAGACATCTGAACCCACACCTGGTCACCCGGGACGAGGTGGAGCAGCGAGCTGCCCGACAGAGACACCGGCTTGGGCCAGTTGCCGTAGAACTGGAAATAGGACGCCACCGTGTGCGCGTTTTTCATCAGGTCGAACTGCAGGCTGGTTCGGTAGACGGTGGCGTGGACGGTGAAGAAGTAAACTCCGGGGACTTTGCAGGTGAAGCGGCCTGTCTCCGGGCTGTAGTCATCCTGCTCGTTCAGTAAGACCTTGTCGAACTGGACCGCGTTGCCCACGCTGTGGGGTAGCGTGCGGCCCTCGGCGATCTTGGCGGTGAATGCTGATTTTGGTGCGACCGCACACTCCCCTGCCTGACCCCGCTCACCTTTCTCTCCTGGGTCGCCTCTGTCCCCCATCAGGCCCCTCAGTCCCGTCTCACCTGAAATGAAACACCGACATGAGCGTTCACAGCAACGCCGGTCACTCACCGATGAACACCGACATCACCTGGGTCTCCCCTGTCCCCCTTGTGGCCCTTCTCTCCCAAAGGAGCGTCTCGTCCATCCCTCCCGTCTCTTCCAGGCTGGCCAGGACTGCCATGAAGGCCAGGAGAACCAGGGATACCGGGGTGGCCAGTGCACAGACTGGGAGGGATCTTGTTGTCTTCAAGCTGGCTGGAAAGATGAATTTGGAGGAGGAGGGAGTATAGGAGGGGGAGCAGCCAGGGTGAGGTCATCGCTGTGCAGAGAGAATAAAGTGGAATCAGCATGTGTGGTTGACAAGGCTGCGGACAAATACAGCAGGAATGAGCAGATTAAACAAAGACGAACCAGATATGTGAGTGGACTCATCAAGACCACTCTTTCCAAACAGGCATAGCCAGATTACAGAGGCAGGGGGACAAACACACTGTAAACACACCGAGACTGCTGTTTTATTCTAAAATATCCAGTTTAGCTGATCAGGACAAGCAGGAAACAAATCCTGGTTATAACACAGCAATAATCCTGCTGTGGCGCAAGTCAAAGGTCGTCTGCCACAAACTGAGGTCACATTTTATTAAGCAGTTTTTAGAAAATATGAATTACTTAAACAGTTTTTCTATTGCACATCTCTTGCCTTCATGAACAAATATAGTTTTCACTCTGAAAGTTGAATTTCATTTCAAGTCCCCTGAGAGAAATACTCAGTCGTATTACATCAGTGCTTGGTTGCTGCCAAGGGAAGAAGGAAATAAGAGTAATTCAGAACAGATGTCCATTTTTAATCACTTTGTTTCAGTCTAAAAGATAAAAACACAAGAAAAAGTCAACAGGAAGCACAGTAATATTTGACTGTGACACTGCAGGTGCAGATTGTCACTTCCAGACAGTGATGAAAGGCTTCAGAAATTGAAGAGAGGCGTCACCAGCATGGTCACACCTTTGTGGATGTGGACTGCTCTCCCCTAAAAACCATCTGAGCTCCTAAAATCTGATTAAAAACACATATTTTCTGACACAGTTATGTAACTGCAGTAGGAACACTGTAAACCAGGGCTGCTGTATCATAACACAGCCTGTCAGGCTGCTGGAATCCCTAAATTCAAGAACAAAAATTATTTGGAAAACTGAAAGTAATCTCAACTATCTCATTTTGAATGCGCAAGCAAACGAGCAAAAAGAAACTGCTGTATTTTTACAGAGTTTTTATCATGGCCACGTGTCTGTCGAAATAGTCATTTTTATTTGAAAGCTGAAAGGAAATGTTAAGTTGAAAAATCTTTCTCTGGAGTCTGGGCTCTTTTGGATGAGCTGCCGATGAATCATGTCTCTGGTTTAAAACGCTGTTGCGCTTCTGGAAAGTTGATTTGTCTGTGGAGCAGGTGTGCTTAATAGAGCGCTGATGAGGAAAAAGTCACATAACAGCCCTAAAGTCACGTTCTGGTGAATAACCTCAACTCTCACCACCTCAAATCAAAACATGGTGTTTGAACAGCAGCCCTGGAGTGGGCCTGGTCAGCTGACCACGATGTCTCCCGGCTGTCTGCCAGTTTATCTGTGTCTCAGCTTTATGGTTTCCCTCATGAAAACACTTGCGAGGAGACAGGAGAGGGATGGATTTCGAAGGGGGGGGATCCATGTCAGCATTCCTGGCAGTGTGATTAGCAGCCAAGACAGCACAGAGTGAGTCTGAACAGCTGGCTGCTCCTGCTCCTCAGTAGCCTCCACATGATCGCACACATGGTTCAAGGCTACTTTTAAAAGGATCGCTCGGGTCTGAGCAGGGAACAGCTTGTCAGTGTAAGATGGCACCATCTACAGTGACCTTCTCTATGGAACAGTCATGGTTTCTGTAGGTTCCCAAATGCTCTCAGCTTTAATATAGTCATGTTAGATAAATAAGCCTTAATTGTGGTCTGAAATTTGATTTGAGGTGGTTAGTCTCTGGGAAAAGTCTCTGCTTAACAGAGGATCAAACCACAAGCCCTATTCTCATTCGGCTGTTTTCTTTGGGATAAACAGACTGAGGCTGTGGGATAAGTGGAACAAAAATGGGGCGACTGGAAACTGTGCTCTGGCGGCAGTGGTGATATCAGCACAGCAGGACAAGCGTCCCACAAACGAAGCTGAAGAAACCAACGGAGGACCAATGGCACCTACAGAATGTTGCTGTCAGGTCCTCTGATGAGTCCCAATAATGAAACAGTTATTGGGGCAGTTCCTGAAACGTGGACGGAAGAACAGAGAAAGCAACATTTGAAGCCTTTAGAAGAGCCCAGCTGCCTGGACCTGGAGCTTGCAGACACACAGCAAGTGGACCTATTCAGTAACACCAATGAAATGCAAAACAACAACCTATAAAAAAAGTAAAAACATCGCCAGCACAAACATCCTGTTGCATAAAGGGAGCGTCCGTTTTCATCCAGACAAAGACAAATGAACTTACTGGACGTCTGTGAGAGCTTCTGCCTCTGCCGATGTGACTTCTCGACAAGACCCTGGAAGCTGCTGCTGGTGAGGAATGACTGGAGGGAACAGTCCTGCAATCCAATTAAAACTGGAGAGAGAGGAGGCGGAGAGAGAGAGAAGAGGAGGAGGAAGATACAGGAGCGAAATATTTGATGTGTGTCCAGGACAAATGAAAGAAAAGTATGGAAGAAAGCAGCATGAGGAGAGGGACTTGGTGAAGTTGTGGGATGATGAAGAGCAGAAGAATGTTTAGGTCATTGCGTAACAGCGTCTGACACGGCTCGGAGGGCTGTGGCCACAGGGACGAGCTGAAAATGAACCTCAATTCTCTCAGAAAGGCAGGAAGCAGAGCTGAAGCAGCACCAACTCACATGCACATTCTTCTGTGTCTTCCTGCATTCGCCCAGCTCCTTATCTGCCTCGGATGAGGCAAATAGCTTTTTGCAGATAGCATCTCCCTCCGTGTCTCTCAATAATCCTCTTTTCCCTGTAATTCTCCAGTGGAAGTATTGAGTTGATAAAGAAACAAATTCTTAATATCTTTCCTGACAAAGGAAGCTGGACTCAATCTGGATTTATTTCACAGCCTCTTTGAATCTGGGCCAATTCAAACAGTTTCCCCGCTGATAACAAAACCCCCTGAAGGACAAGAACAATGCCAAAAAGTGGACACGGCGCAGCAGCGTGTGAGCCAACATCAAGGGTCTCTGTGAGAGCTGCGAGCTTGGAGGAGCCTGACAGCAGAATTGAAAGGGCATGTGTTGGAGTAGAACAATCAAGTGGGAACAGAGTTGTGATATGAGGGCTCGCCTTCCACCCAAACAACATCTAGTTGAGTTCCATTTAGAAAGCGTCCAAAGATTTGGAAGGAATTCAATGATGTTCCAGACTGTTGTGTTTTCCAGAGGATAAATTAAATCAGTGCAGCATCACTTTAGGAGACTCCTCCTCCCACCTGTTAGCCACTCATATTGTCACTAATGGACACTAATATTGTCACTAATGGTCATTCATATTGTCACTTATAGTCACTAATATCATCACTAATGGTCACTCATATTGTCACTAATGGTCACTCATATTGTCACTAATGGACACTAATATTGTCACTAATGGTCACTCATATTGTTACTTATAGTCACTAATATTGTCACTAATATTGTCACTAATGGTGACTCATATTGTCACTAATGGTGACTCATGTTGTCAATAATGGTCACTCATATTGTCACTAATGGACACTAATATTGTCACTAATGGTCATTCATATTGTCACTTATAGTCACTAATATTATCACTAATGGTCACTCATTGTCACTAATGGTCACTCATATTGTCACTAATGGACACTAATATTGTCACTAATGGTCACTAATATTGTCACTTATATTCACTAATATTGTCACTTATATTCACTAATATTGTCAGTAATGGTCACTCATATTGTGCACAGTCTTAAATGTTTTTCAGCCAAAGATGAAGAAATTTAAGTATTTCTCTTCAGCCAGTAAAACCATGTGTAAAACCTCTCCTCTCCTCTCCTCTCCTCTCCTCTCCTCTCCTCTCCTCTCCTCTCCTTTTCTTGTTTTCCTTATTATGAACACACACACACACACACACACACACACACACACACACACACACACACACACACACACACACACACACACACACACACAGAGTCAGAACACATGGCTCCGCTTAGTCTTCAAATGCTCAACACTAACTTTATGGAACAGCTCATTTTCCTTTAATTTGCAGCCATGAGGCTTGTGTGGACAGGCTCCCGTGGAGGCACCGAGCTGTGACTGAAGTAGACGCGGCAGAGTTGGGCCACGGTTTTAATTAGCAGCACAAGAATCAGCACATTCTGCATCTGTTTCCTTAATTTCCTGTAGCCCAAAACCTGCTCTTACTCCTGCTACAGCTGCCGGGAAGAGCTGAGCTTCAGGCAACACACCTCTTTGACCAGTTCCCGTCATCGGTGATGAAAATGTATCAATGATGCGCTTTAAAGATGAAGACAAAAACAAAGTTTATGTCCTCAGATACAGGAGTGCTTACTCAAACAGACTAAAATGGAGAATATGTTTCTATACAGCATCTGTTCTTCATGGATATACTTTCTTAAGTGATACATCCTATCTATCTATCTATCTATCTATCTATCTATCTATCTATCTATCTATCTATCTATCTATCTATCTATCTATCTATCTATCTAGTATATGTATGTATAATTAAATGTATAGTTACTGCAGCTGACCATCAGTAAACAAGACAGGAGACCAAAGAAAAGTAAAGGAGACATGTTTATTATTTAAACTATCACTTAAATAAAAAAGTGCATAGAAAATAAACATGATTAGAAACTTTTTTTTCTTTTTACACTTATTTACAACTTTGTTTCCTAATTATACATTCAACCAAGTAGTTTGTGGTTCATTTTCACTGCGGTGGTTTTCCTTCATTTCGTGTGTGTTTGTACTGATCCAACACTGTCAGAACAGGAGGAAATATGACAGAACTCATAGATATTATTACAGAGAGCAGGAAGAATATCGATAAGACAAAGGTATGTTCAAGGCATAAGAGACAAGCCTCTCCACAATTCCCAATCTCTCTCTTTTTTTTTGCCACCTTCTCCCTCTGTGACACCACATCCCATCATAGGCTGATAACTTCTATACACAAAAAACTATTAGAAACGTACAAATACATGTTAATGTACTCTGTCTGACCTCTCCAACACCTCCACTCCTCCAAGAGCAATTCAGGGTGGATGTTTGCATGAAATAAATAAATTACATGTTCTCCACATCAGCATTGTGACGTCTATAAAAACATTACAGGATAAGTACAACCAAGGCTTCAGGGGGAGGGAGGGGGGTGGTCAGGGGGCGTGAGAGCGTTCCACAATGACCATTTTGGTGGGAAAAAAAACAAAACAAAAAACTCCAGGTCAGTCTCCACAAACTGAAATCTTTTCATTGATACCACGTCAAGTAAGCCGCCTACAAAGTCCCTGTTAAAAAACATACAAATGAAAATATATATATATATACTAAAAAAGAGAGAAACATTCACTACAACAATCCAGGAAAATGAAATGAAAAAAAATGGCCGACCTCAAGTTTACAACCACATTATTACAGTTACATTTTTCTCATCACAGATAAAACCATACCTGTCCAGAAAGAAAGAAAAGAAAAAAAAAGAAACTGCGAGGCTCCTCGCTGATGGAGGAGCACGCAGGCACAGCAAAATTGGTACTGGATATTATCAATACACAAAAGAATGATGCACGTTAGTTTCATCTGAGTACTGTAACACAAAACCATTATAGAGTACATTGAGACATTGCTATTAACCTTTATAAATCTGCTGTTTGCTACTGTAACTAAGTTTGTCTGCCCATTCCATATATTGTATAGATACTAAAGTACAAGAAATTCCTATGCATGTTTCTGTATTGTTATGTATTTATAGTATAATTACAGATAATGACTGAAGGGCCACTGTTGTGGCGCTGCGGTAAAATGAAGTCCAAAGAAACAGAGAGACTGTTTCAGTTATTGTTTGTCTGCTGTTTAACAGTGAAACCGTCGTGTTGGTGTTCACTGAAGAGTCTGACCCTGAAATGGTTGTTGGAAAGTGAGTCATAGACAGAGCCCTTGGCGTCAGTGAGCGTGTCGCCACTGATGCTAGTGTAAAGTGTTGCGCTAACCCAGTACGAACCCGTCCTACAGAGAGAAATGCCACTGCTGCTCACGCATGGTATTATTCCCGTGACTGGAACCGCTGCTGCCGCCGCCATGTTTGAGGGTCGAACTCGCTCGATCTTTATCTACTGAAGTTGTTCATGAAACTGAAGAAAAATGAACTCAAGCAACGTGGATTATAGGTTTGAGGATATGAGCGATACATTCATTGTTGACCTTAGCAGCAGAACCCAGCGGGCCCTGAGAAGGTGCAGCTGTACGACCACGAGGTTGGGGTGGCGATAATGGTTAGGTGGGATGCTCAATACCTGATCTCAGACCCTATGTGGAAACGCGCCACCGTTTTGTTTGTTCTTGCTGCACCTTCGGGAAGGACACAGCTGCTGGTGTGGTCCCTGCCTTCACTTTGCTTCAGAAAAACAACAATAACGATAATAAATAAAAAGTCAAGTGCACTTTGCTTAAGCCTCAGGCGGCACTTCCTGGGGTCACCGAGGCGGTCAAACAGCATCACAACTCACAAAAGTATTCTCAGTGACGACCTGTGCTTCAGCGCTGGAGTTGCATTGTCTGTCTGGGAAAAGAGGAGAGCGTTCCTGCGTCTGGTCAGTGCCGCGGCTAAAGTGCAAATCACCTTTTCTGTTAAGCTAACAACCACGATAAGCAGCAGCTTGGGTGATAACACAGGCAGCATGCATGGCGTGCAACGATAAACTAGGAGCAACAACAGTCTAATTAAAGATTCAGTCCAGGACACGAAGGCCTTACGAGACAGGAGATGTGCTCGTTTACAACTAAGGCAAACATAAGGATAGTGAAGGACAGATTTTTCATTCAGATTGGCATTTGGATGTGGGATGGACACCATTGGGATCTTTAAAATAAAGGCACCTCTTACTGTAGACCAAGTTTGCAGAGGGACTCAACGGTTGGAAATGACAGATCTTCTGCGGGTTCCGACTGGCGACCAACCTTGACGGCTGATGAAAAGAAAGAGTGAATCGTAACCTGATGGTGGAGCTGTGACTGGACGCTCGGTGCGATATGGCGGGTGGACAATAAGGCTGGAGATAAGAGATATCTGCTGTGGATCGACAATCTTAACTCTCTCAAGTGCATAAGAATCAGTTTGCGTGACTGTCGTGCAGCCAGCGTCAACTGGAACCATTAAAAAGCTGATACTCTGGCCAGACGGCCTGGGATGGATAAAAGAGCTCCTGGTGGACTGAACCTAAAAAAAGGGGGGGACCGAGCCACAGACCAGTGTCAGTCTTTGGAATCAAAGAAAACATTCAGACTACAAATTAAAAAAGGAAAACAATGTCACAACAAGAACAAAAAAAAAACTTCAAAAAGGCAGCAGAATACAAAACAGACCGAGCATTAGTGTTTGTAAACTTCTATTTCCTACAAAAATGGCAGTAAAATAAATAGGGTTTTTTAAAAAAAATATAAATACCATCATTAAGTGCTATTCACTATGAGTGCTTTTTAATTTTTTTGTAGAAAAATATACATTATTTACATTTTATTATTTTTTTTTTTAAAAGCAAGCATGATATCCCCTGCCCGTAATAAAAAGAAAGATACCAGACGGGAATTAAAAAGACGTAATACAAATAAAAAAAAAATCATTGTATTGGTTACCACAACAGGCCAAGAGAAAAATTTCAATTTGAAGACATGTTTGGTTCTCTTTGAAGCCACAATTTGGAACGTGATTACAAAAAACGTCAGAGCTTATATAATGGCCAAGGGTTTGATATATATATATATATATATATATATATATATATATATATATATATGTATATCAACGGCGTGCGTAAACCCGCCATTTGTCTGCATGTTTCAAAGTTCCAGCTGCATCCTAAAAAAAGATTCATAAATATGTCTACTAAAGCACATCAGTAGGGTTCTCCGGTCCCTCAGCTGTCAGTCCACCAGAATCTCTAGCTGCCTCGCTCTCTCAGGCCAGAGGCGAAATCCCATCAATAACAACTTTCAGACTAAAAAGTCTATTTAGGTATCAACCACAGATGTCAGGAAGGTACAAAAATACCCTTTTTGTTTAAACAAATCTACACTTCTCAGCTCCCCTTCCCTTGCTTCCCCTCAGTGGTCACTGCGCCCCCTGGTGTTCCCATCTGCAGCTGCAGCACTGTGGGAAAACAATGCAACGCCGGCCGATTGAGGGAACGTTCCGATTAATCTCAATGACTCGGAAGGCATCAGGGCACATTCAGACAGGGAGATCGATAATATCTGACAATGAGAATTCAAAACAAACTTAAAAGGGTTGTTTTTCAGTGTCCTTTCAACAAATTGCACTTTGGTGTAAAATGGAGCCAAGGTCTTTGATTTTTCTTCTGTTCACATCTCAGCATTTTTGTGTGTATTTTTTTTAAACTCAAGGAGGATGGGCCAATGTAAAAACCATGGAGGGATACTCTGATCCCCTAAATCAAAACTGATATTGCGCTGTTGTAAAGGCTCAACCGTTTCAAAAGTCACCTCTGAAGGTGAAATTCCCATTGCCAAATAATTCAAAAGGAGGCACAATTCTGTATGTTGGAATTCCTACCAATGGCCCTTCCTCCAAAATGGTCTTTTCTGCACATACAGGAGCACTGAGTGCTCTGCCAGCATCAGCAGCGGAAACACAGTCAGAGTCGTGTCCTGTTGGCAGCTCGGATATCGTGTGACCCAGAAAATAAAAAGCCAGCCAGCTCGAGGACAAACCGTTGGCAAGCCGTCCTCAGAACACTGCAGCACTGCTGCTCGACAGACCCACTCTCGTCTTCATGGCTGCTCTGATATTAGTTGAGGAACTTGCGGCACTTCTTTGAATTGCAGTTGCAGGGCAGCTTGCTGCTGGCGTCCTCGATGGGGAACTTGTAGTCGTAGGTGAGTTCCTCGCCTCGGTAGATGCGTCGAGATGCGAAGATCACGATGTGTTTCTTGCCGTCCACGGTGATGACGCGAGAATAGCAGTTGGGTTCGCAGGAATGGTTGATGAAGCGCGCGGCGTTGCCGTGCACCGTTGCGTCCACCACCTCGTAGTCGTCGATGCGAAACATGTAACAGCCGATTCCCTTTGGGAAAAGAAAAGACGGGAGTTGTTGGAATGATGCACCGCTGAGGAGACACTTGGAATCTACAGGTTAGATCAGCCACCCTCACCTTTCCATCATAATATTTCTCCCGCTTGTCAGTGAGCACGGATCGAATGACGTTTCCAGAATATTCAATGACCATTTCACCAGCCTCGATGGTTTTCTTACAGAACAGACCTCGGCCATGAATTGGAGATCTGCAGAAGAACACGTTGTTTTAATAAACAATTCTAATTCGGATAACTTTAGACTGGATTTCTTGAGTTGAACAGACAACAAATTCCTACCAAAAGAAAATTGTTTTAAAAACTTGATTTCGTTGGAAACATATTTTTAACTCAACTACAGAGATTAACAGTAACCTCCCCACTTCACTAACCTGTAGACTCCAACAGACTCTTTGGAGGTGACCTTCAGCTGTTTAAATCGCACAGCCAGTGGCAGTTCCATGGAGATGCGTCTGCAACAACAGCAACAAAGACAGCGTCGATCAGGAGAGTCCTTCCAACAAAAGACAATAACACCTTTTATTGTGCACTCACCTGGCAGTCTTGAGCTGCCCTTCGTCACCATCATCTTCATGAGGCCTGTACTCTGGAGGCTGGCGGTGTTTGGAGGCCAAGAAACTGAATATGTCAAAAACACACCTCCTGAAATCAGAAAAACCAGCAAGCGTGTGACTGTTGGGTCTGTTTGTCGCGATAAACGCAGTGTTTACAGTGACTTAATACACACTCAATGTTTGCTGGCTGTGTATTATATATATGTGTGTTTTTCAAACCTGTGGTTAATCTCTGCTCGGGCCGATCCGTGGGGGTTGATGGGCGGTTCATCAGGCTCGTCTGGTTTGTGAAAGCGGAAGCGGTAGTTGTGACAGTGTCTGGAGCCGTAGAGCTGCTCAAGCAGGAAGACCACGGCCTCATGGACAATTCCCAGCATTCTCAACCCGTTGACACCTGCGACGAGTACAGAAATATTCTGATCATCTGGTATTTCTTTGTTTTGGCGTGTGTTCAAACTGACCAATCACCTTCAAAGGAGAGCTCCTTGAGTCTTGCATTGGAGCGAGCTTCCTGCACCTTATCAGTTAGTGATCTCCAGGCCTCTGCAGAATGGCAGTAACTGATCAGTTTCTAGAAACACTGTAACTTCCATGTTGTAGCACATCAATAGCCCGAAGCATCAATAGCCTCCTCCCAACACGGCCACATCTCTACTTCTGTACACGTGTTTCTACTATATTTAAAATTACTGTTGATGATTGTTGAAAACTTTAAAAAAGAGGAGAAAAAGAAGAGAAATACAGGGTGATATAAACTTCTTTCACCTTCAATACTCTCACAGCGGATATGAAAACCATCCTCGCTGCAGATTTCAAAGATGATGCCCTTCTTTGGTTTGCTATCCAAGTCAAGGTCGCTGCTGTTTTCCTGATCAGGTGGTGAAGCCACTGGGAGAGACCCTGCTCCCTCAGCTACACACCCCTTCTCGTTGCCCAGTATGTTTGCTGGTAGGACGTGTCCTTCAGATGTCTTCTTTTTCCCGAGAACACTGTAAAAAAAAAAATGTTTCGGTCAAGCATTAGAAATTAAAAAAAAGATGTCTAGAGCAGAGAGACCCATACCCCTTGTTGGTGGTCTTCTCAGCGGGTTTGCCAGTGTCCATGGGCTCCAGGGAGCTAAGGTCTTTGGAACTGAATGCAAACATGAGGTAAGATTAAAATAGGACCATAGCAACCTCCCCTCCCTTAAACAAATATAGAAATGACAAAAACATAACCTAACTATTTGCAACATCTAAAATTGTATTACCTTGAGTTTGATTGCGCTCGACCTGCATGGTGACTGTGATGCTCTTCTTCCTGAGATACTTTAAGCTTTTTCCCACTGGTAAAGTTGGCGCTCTGTCTGCTTCTCTTTGTTTTCTGTTTGCCTTTTTCTGCTCCTAAAACTGTCACTGTTGTGTTGGTTTTTGCTGGTCTCGGATCCGATGATCTGGAAATGGGAGCGGTTCGGTTGCTCTGGGAGAGCGCCGAAGTTTGTGTGAAAACGCCAACAACGCATCCTTTGGTGGGACTCAGAGGAGTCGCTGAGCTGGGAGCTAAAGTGACAGCGCTGTTGGGCCCAGAGTCCAGGGTCTGGGCTCTGTTAAGAGGCTGAGACTGATGCTGCAAGTGAAGATTGTTGCCTTCTATTTCTGCTTGCTGGTTCACAGTCATACTGATGGTCTGCTGGGAGGGCAGCACGCAGATGCTGCTACTTAGTGATGTCTGAACAGACGACGTGAGTTGTGACATCAGCGGCGCTCCTCCGGCCGACTGAAGAACCATTGGCTGATCAGACAAGCCCAAGCCATGTGGGCTGGCTTTAAACAGGAGGTTACTAATGGACCCGGTGATCTCAGTAGAGCCTAGGACAGGTGTGGAGAGGGAGACTGATCCTGGTGCTAGCAGACCGGCAGCACCACTAGGCGGCACTGACACAACATTCACCACTGACTGACTGGGATTGAGACCCGACACTGTGCATGGAAGAAGATGAGCGTGAGATGAGGAATCGTGACCAAGGACACCGGACTGTGCAGGACCAGGAATTCTCTGCTGAATCAGAGTAGTGGGATCTAGATACATAACCCCAGATTTTGGTCTCTTGATAATATTTGGAACTTTGCGCTGAGAAGTGGAGATTGTACTTAACTCGACTAATCCACCAGGTTGGCCCGGAATACTAGCGGTGATCTGAGGGGAAGACAAGTTGATGAGGGTCATGTTAGGTGGGTTCACTTCAGATGGTGCCAGAGCAGGCTGGCTCCGAGTGCGAGCTAATTTTTTGGTTTTTCTTGGCTGAAGGCGAGAGATGGGCCTTTTCTTGCCATGAGCGGAGGCAAGTGCAGCGGGAGATGAAGTGAGGGAAGGAGAACTGGACACAATGGCAACACTGGGACGTAAATCTTGTGGTCGACCAGCCTCTGAGACCAAAATCTGCGACTGGTCGTGGGGCAATCCAATGAGAAGCCCAGAGGTGGTGCTGGGGATTCCGGTCTGGAAGCCTGTTTGCGTGGTCCCGGTGAAAGTGTGGATCTGTGAGGGGTGTGCCATGGTGCCCAAGACTTTGCCCCCAGCAGGAAAGATTGGCTGGGCTGTGGATAAACCAGTATTCAGTCCTGTTGCAAGAGTCATAGAACTCAGCACCGCTTGAGAGCTGTTGTCCATAACTCCCGTGGCACTGAGTTTTTGGGTGACACCATTAGGAACTGTTTGAAGGACGTACAGAGGCTGGAACTGCTGATTGACCAAAATTAGTTTGTCAGGACCAGGTTTGATGACCGCTGGACTGGTAACTTGAGTCTGGGATGGCCCGGAAACAGGACTAGGGCTGCCAGCAGCTACAGTTGATGTTTGGAGGTATTTCTGAGGCAGGGAAGGAGAACTTGGCAAACCAGGAGTGCCAGAACTCCTGTTGACATCCTGGTTACCTGAAGGTTCAACTACCTGGCCAATGGCAGAACTTGGAATAAAGTGTTCAGGGGTCATGTGACCTTCTGTGACCTGTGTGTTTTTGTTCCCTAAAGTTGAAGCATCATGTTGATTCTCTGACTGTAGAACAGCTGCTCTTTTCTTGTCCCCACTTTTGTCTCCACTGATCACCTCAGAGTTTGGAGTCAAAGCCAGCATGTTGCGGTCTGACGAATCAGGGATGAGGCTTCCAGCAGTGTGGTTCTGACTTGTGCTGACAGTAGGGCTGCGTGTGGTCAGGACCGAGAGGTCAGAAGGCAGCTCCAACGGAAGATAAGGCTCCTCTACCGACATGGAACTATTGACATTGCTCTCTACTACACTTCCACTCTCCGCGTTGGACAGCGGCTGGGAAAAGTCATCAAAGAGCATGTTTTTACGTCTGTTTACATCCACATATCCCTCGTCAAGGAGCAGCTCTGAGGAGGATGGCTCAGATTGTTGACTGAGTGCCTGCATTGACATGGAGGGGGTGTTGAGCACAAATTCCATGATATCAGATGGTAAAATGTTACCGCAGTCGTCGCTGTTGTTGTTGTCGGAGTCTGACTTCAACAGATCGGAACTGAGGGATAGTTGGGTTTCCAGTGGATCCTGACCCTGACTCTGGGACTTGACCGCTCCTCCTAAAGGAAGGCAGTTCTCTTTCTGGTTCTTCCTGCCTTCACGCGTGTTGCTGCTTACTGCTCCACCACTGTTATCAGTGTCTTTGCTTAAGTCGTGAGGGTCGGGTTTCTCAACGTGCCTGTCTCTACCCCTTCTCTTGGGAGTGCTTTTATTTGGGGTGGAAGAGGACGTAGTTGTAGTTGTTGTAGTGCTGGTGCTGGCGTCACTTTCAGAACCATCATCAACTCCATCGAGCTGGCCGATCTGTGGCTTGCCCAAAGTCCTGAACACAATAAAGACAATATTACTGCAAAGCAAAAAAACTGCACTGTATTTGAGATCATATATTCAAAATTGTATTTACTCACAAAGCATTTAGCAGGTCTTCTTCCGTTTTGCCCTGTGCCCTCTGTTGCTGCTGGGCCTCATCTTTCAGAAACCGTTGTAGCTGGGAACCTCTACCCACACACTGGTCTATCCCTTCGATAGATGGTAAGCCATCACCGGGGTTAATGATTGTTCTGGTGAAACTGTAGTAGAAGGGGTCTTTACCACTCTGTTTCATTTCATCATCTTCATCTTCTCCACTGTCGCCTGATGAAGAAGTGCTGCTGATATCATCTGCCCCATCCACCTGCCCCTCAGCGGATTTCTTGCGGATACCAGTCCTCCTCTTGACGATAGCACCTGCTCCGTCACCACTTCCGTAGAAGGGAAGGTCCTCTTCCCCGTACGAGCGGACCCCGTAAAAAGGAGTGAGGCCAAAAAACATGTTGGAGCGTGCGCGTGCACTGCGTCGAGGGTAACGCCGCTTGGCCGAACCAGACCCGTCGCTGTCATCCTCGTGGTGCTTACCATCCATAGCTCTGTCATTGTCATCCTCTGGGCCATCGCCCTCGTCCTCAGCGGCGTGAGACAGGAGACTGTGGTGGTCCCGGTGTTTGATATGCAAGTGCTTGGTGTGCACGTCCTCATCTATGGGAGGTTGGGTGTCGGACTCAGAGCTATCACTGCTGCTGACTGATGGAGAGTACAGTGTGGCGAGGGCAGAGCGACAGGTGCCCTGGCTAGCAGGAGAGATGGTAGAGGTAGGTGTCACATTAGAGGAGGAGGATATACCACCAACAGTACCAGTCCCATTAGGGTCAAGCTTCATCTCTGCCTTTAGTGTAGTTACAGAAGGAAAACTAACAAATTTCCGTTTGTCTCTGGAGGACAGGGGCAGCTGGTTAGTTGTTGCTTTGTGGTGAGACTCAGAATCGGTCTTTACTTCCTTCTCTGGAGCTGAACTGCTCTGATGCATGTTGTCCGCGCCAGAGCTATTCTTTCTCTCAGATGAATGGTAATTTTCTCTGTTCTTTGAGGATGACCTATCCCCACCCTGGTTCTCCAGCTTCTCCCCCTGAGCATTTCCATGGGCCTCAATGCTGTTTCCAAGCACTGCGACTCTACTATTGCTACCGTTGTTAGAGCTGGTGTTTGTAGCATTTGTGGTGAAGCTGCCAGTTGCTTTTGTATTATTGTTAAGAAGGGGAATTTTGCTGTTATTTTGGAGGGTCTTCTCTCTTTCATGGTCTTTGGAAACCTCTCTGCTGCCTGCTGTCTTTACTTTGGGTTGTTTTTCTTTGGCAAGTGAGGCTGCAGGTGAGGCCAAGTGCATGGAGCCTTGCTTAACAACATCCTCCTCTGCCGGTGTCCATGAGGGCCACAGAGGCTTCATAGCTGCTGCAGTCACTGGGCCAGGTAAGTAATCATTGGATTTCCGTGCACTAGACTTCTGAATGGAAGACAGAGATCCAGTTTTCCCAATGACAGAGTCCTTATGGAATGAAGCCTGCATTACATTTCCAGTAGACTGGCTGCTGTAAGAGTTGAGTCGATGACGAGGCATCGAAGTGGGACTCATGGAATCGTCTTGGTCTTTGCCGCCGTGTTTTCCTTGCTTGTCCGTCTGTTTAGTGCCTCCGACCCTCTGCTGCCCTGTGAGAGCAGCTGTGCCCACAGGAGGGGAGTACTGGCCTGAACTTGCAGGTACCAGCCCAGGGTTCTTCGCCTCATCTCCAGCCTGTTTAAACTGGGTGCCAGTGTTACGGTCTTTGCCTGAGCCAGAGTCTTTGTTTCTTTCTGTGCTTCTTTGACTGAAATCTCTAGAGGAAGGTCTACCCTTGTCAGTGTCTCTGCTGGACAATCTATCTTTTCCCTGGCCAGAATCTTTCCCTGTCTCTTTACTATATTGTTTATGCTTGTCAGACTCCTTTAGTCCTGCTTCTTTACTGAGTGACCGAGATTTTTCCATATCTTTATTACTGGGCTCTCTAGAGAATGATTTACTCTTATTAGATTCTCTATGAATTGGGTCTCTGCTCCCATGTCTCCCTTTATCAGACCCTCTGATCATTTGTCTTCTCTTTTCTGAGTCTCGAACTTGATCTCTACTGACAAGCTTCCCCCTCTCAGATTCTTTGTGGTCTAAATCTTTACCTAATGATGTTCTTTTTTCTGGCTCCCTGCCTGATACTTCACATTTGTCAGATTCTTTCTGTAGTTCTCTAGATGAAGGATTCTTTTCAGAATCTTTAATAGCTTGATCTTGACTTGACACTTGTCCTTTGTCGACATCTCTAAATTCTTGGTCTCGAGATGACTTCTGTCTGTTTCTGTCTGTAGAGAAGGGCCTTCCTCTTTCATCATCCCTCAGGGTTTGGCTCTTTGCAACCTCTTTGCTGAGGTGTTTAGACTTTTCTGGGTCTCTGGCAGGAGACGGAATGAGGGGAGGGGGTGAGGTAAGGGGTCGTGACAAGATCTGAGGTAGGGAAGTAACACCTCTTTGTCTGTTTAACTGGTGGAGGGGAGGAGAGAGAGGGGCCGAGCTGTTGCGACGTGCGTTGATGTTCTGAATACTGGGGTTCGCTGGGAACTCCCCAGGTGTCACATTCTCTTGGCTTTGGGGCTGCGTGTTGCCACCTACAACATAAAACAAAAAGAAAATGTAAAAGAAGTCCATTTGGTGTAGATTCACAACACTCAAATCTAATGAAAGGGATTCCAAATTGTTTCTAGTATTTAAAGCAAGTTGGAAAACAAATGTGTACCTAGGGAGGGAATGGGACTGGGACCTAGTGAGTGGTGACAGGGGGGGTAGCTGGGGTGTCGGTTCCTGGTGTAAACCCTGAGCTTTGGGGTGTTGTTAGGGGAAAGGGAATCAGAACGTCTGGGGGATTCAAATGGATCTGGAAAGTCTAAATATAAAAGAGAAATTGACACAATCCGTATTTTTCGAACACATAATCATCCAAAACGTGATAAAAGGAACCGCAGAACTGCAGAAATATACACATTATAAACAGTACCTGTCATAGGAGGAGGGCTGTGTGCTATTGTGCGATTCTCTTCAGGAGACATTACATTTTTTAGGTCAGACTCCAGCAGAGTAGGGTGGCAAACTAGAATCCTGCAGGTATACACACATCGCTTTCGAGCGTCTAAAGTGCTCCAGTAGACCCGTGAACACCTGGAAGAGATTTCATTTAGTCTGGCCCACTTCGCTTAAATTCAGCAGTTAACTGTATCCTCAAATCCCATGTTTATTTAAAATGTTAAATCAACTCACTGGTATCCTATAGGGAAGAGTTTTCGTTTGCAGTCTGAGAGCTCAGTCAGTATACCCAGGCAATCAATAGTCATGGAGCCTGCAAGGAAAGTGTATGCATCAAAATTCACTAAATGATGGAAGGAAGGAATTGTTTGTTCACACAATCACCAGACATCAAGTTACCTATCATCATGTGAACATTTTCAGGCTCCAGGCCTGACAGCCATTTCCTTCTGAGACTAATGCCCTCAAGATCTACAAGGACCCTGCGGGTAACTTCGAATTCAGACACCACCTTGAACAAACATTTTAAAACATCAGGTTTCCATTTTGGCATCAGTGATCATTTTAATACATTTAGAAGCAATTTACTCATCTGAAGATTAAAACTAATGACTATAAATCCAACTTTGCTAAAGTAAGAATGCATCAACATATGATTGCTCACCTCCCCCTTGATGAGGTCTCTGTGTTTTGGACAATAGACTTTCTTGTCTTCCAGGAAGACACAGTGACAATGACGAGCGCACATGAAGTGATAGTTACTGGTGCATGATGTGAGACAGCAGCTGACTGTGGCCCCTGGCAACTGGCACTTCTGGCAGTGCTGAAGGAAAAGCAACAGGCTGTAAATGTCAGTCTGGCAAATAGAACCTGAAAGAAGAAAGACTTTAATGGTGATGGACAACGTGTCTTACCAGCTGTTTCCCCCTGAGGACAGCCGTGTGAACATTTTTCAATGACCCCTCATCGTCCTCAAAGACCTCGGATGACCACAGGGCGCAGTTTATATGGGTCCACTCGTTTTGCCCAATGTACAACAGTCGGCCCCCCTCCTGAAACAAAACATGTCATGAGCGCCAGAGAAATATCCTTAAGTGCATTAAGGTCTGAAAAGATTTTAGACTCACGTTAGTATTCTCGTCACCGTACTTCTGACACAGAAGACACTGCCTGTTATCAGTAATGCCTGGTGGTGGAGGGAAATCTGGGCCATCCTCTTGATCTGAAGAGAAGGGACGATAGAGCCACACAATCAGAACAAAAAAATCATTTTACCTTAGAAAAAGCAAGTATTTACTGGACGTTCTTACCAGGTATGAGAGGAGGTGGTGGGAGCAGCGGTGGTGGAGGCAGAGGAGGAGGGGAGGCTGGAGAATCTGGTTCCCAAGGTGTTTTGGGTTGGGGAGCTGGGATGATCTTTTTCATGAGGTGGGAGTGCTCTGCACGTGAAAGCTCCTGTCTTTCCTGCCACTGGGCGTAGTTGTGGTCCAGAGATGGAGGCAGAACGGCATTTGGGAGGAGCCCACTGCGGGAAGAAGAACATTCAGATGCTTTTACACTGATGTCATACTAGAACTGATAAGGATGAGGATAAACCACCAACTTTAGGAAAGACAACAGACGTGTAAACATCTCAATATATGAACATGCTCAGTAAAGATGGGAATATATGCATTTGTTTCTGATTATAACACACAGTAATTTTCAAAACAGAAATGGACAGAAATAGACCCGAATCTTTTCAGAAGAAGGGGTAAAAACATTTTTGTTTGAACTTTATGTGCAATAGTGTACAAACTGTGAGCACCTCAGGTTACGAAGGTTAAAAAAATGTAAAGTGTGAAGTTCATTTAGTGTGTTTCTTTTTGTCAATGCTGTTGGCAGGTAAAGATGGGTGGAGGCGTTGATTCAAATTTGAAGGCCATAGCTAGCTGATCCCAAGTTATTTAGTCTTCTAAACCGACGCCCTCTTCCTCTCCTGATCAACATCTGCTTGTTTGGTTTAGGTATTGTTTTGCTTCAATGGCACAACATGCATTCTCTTCACTCATCACCCATTTATAAATGATACTCTGTAATATTATTCTTACATTCTTTTAAAATGAAAATCAGAGCAAACATAAGTTTTGTGGTCTCTCCTTTGTGTACTGTAGCCCACAGATCCTGCCAATGACATCAGAAATACTGGAGACAGTCATATCCAATAAATTCTGCCAAGAAAAACCAAATAACTGGTGTGACGCTGAACATCATAGTTAGTGGGCCAATAAGAGCCTCAGGATTCACTGGTTTCCTGGCCTACAGCACTGACACGTACTAATACACAAAGTAAACCACAATTAGGCCGCAAGTATGCATCAAAGTGCCTTCAATTGTAACACGACACTGTTACGCTTTACCTCCCACACTGCCTAGAGGATGGGCAGAATGAATGTCCTGGGAAAGCTGGGAGCTAAAGATATTTAGAGTTATTGAATGGTTTAGAGTAAATGGACATATTTTCCAATCTGCAAAGCAAACAAACCATTCATTGATAGATTTAACATGTCTGAGCTTCAGCTTTGCACCAATGCTGTTCCAGATTCATACACAGCAGTCATTATCCAATACAATCATGTTATTACTGACTCTAAAGACATACGATGAATTGTCCGACCTTAAGTGTAAATTTAAAGACTAAAACTCCAAGGGATCAGAAGGACTGGAAGGACTTAGCTGTACAATTATTAAGTCCTTTAAAATGTAAATGAAGGCTGTCCATTGGGCACAGAAAATTTAAATCATTACTGCAGCTTTAAATCTTGAAGAGGATCTTCAATCATCGGCCAAAGCTAATTTGTGTCACAAGAAAAACACTACTGAGTGGTCTTGGTGTTGGATGTCATGGATGATAAAGCATTTCTCAAATGCTTAAATCCACACTGATTTTAAGAGGTTTTCAGTACAGTCAGTGCAGAATTGTTTATTAATATTAGTTGGTTGCTCCTTGGATCCTCCAAATGTCAGTGTAGCATCTTGCAAACCACATCTTACTCTTTCTTGCAATAATTACAGGCCTGATGTTTTTGAAAGCTTCAGCCCCACTCCAAATGCAGGTTCAGATTACAGCAGTATTACATTTCAACTCTTCTTCTGTGTGTAATTATAAACAAAGCTACACATTTGGAAATATAACAGCACATCAAAGATAAACGACATATTAATCGTGTGTTCCCCAGAAAAGTCGGATTTTATTTGCCAAAGATCATTTATAGAGTTAAACTGTATTTCTGAGGTGCTTATGGACTCACTTGGCAGAGACGTTTTGCTTTTCCCAGAACCTGGATTCTTTCACTTTGAACCATGGGAATATTCGCTCCATTTGCTGAAATTAACATAAGAAGTTTTTTTACATCAAGATCTATATTTTCCCGCAAATGCCTCTATTGCAATCAGTAATGTAAGCAACAACCACAAATTCTGGAGGTTCTTACCCGAATAAAGAAAGCCTTCACCATACTGTTGGCTTTCCTGCTCTCAGGATGGCCGCCATCACCGTTCATGGCCGTCTGAATGATTCTCACAATGTCATCACTGAACTCCAGCTGGGAGGAAGAAATTGTACAGACGCACACATAACAAGAGTAACTGTCAAAACAGTGAAGGGAAAATATTTTTGAAAAAGTGGAAAGAAAGATAGAAGCTGTATTTAAGACTATAACAGCAAAACCCTAGTAAAACATCTGAATATTAAAATTGACTTTGGTGTAGTTAAATTTATTTGAGCGTGGCTACACTGATCACTGCAACTATTTCTGACTAAAGATAACATCATAAAGATGAAATACCTACCACTGAACTGTAACGGCCCTGATCTGTCTTTTTCTTAACAGATTCCAAGTCTGGGGGGAATTCACTGGGGGGTGTTGTGGAGACTTCTGTCAGGACTGGAGGATCTGGACCCTCCAGTTGTTGGCAGGATGGGAGACTTTCCTCTGTCTCTGGGTTTAGCTCTGGAGGTTTCACCATCTGCCCCAAAAGCCAGAGTTTTGTTTAGCTGAAAACTGAACTCAGAGGAGCCTAAATGATCCTGTTTTAAACATTTGTCAAATGTGTGCAGAACTTGCAGGGTTCGATGAAAACACAACGAAGACAAGAGCCAGCAATATGGGCGTCAAACCTGTTTGTAACGCAACAGATGGGAAGATGTGCGGGAGTTGAGCAGTGCAGTGAGGACGTGATGAACGCAGCCCTGGAGCTGCCTCTCCAGTGCCGTCCTCCATTCCGCAGGATGGCGTTCGGTACATTTGGTGCACGTATAAGCGACACTTTCAGGCAGCTTGGATAACAGCTCGTACATGTCATCTAAAAGACAAGTACGACAGGTCAATAATGCTCCTGTAACTATGTCCAACAGCACAGACATTCACAAACAAGGGCTCCTAGTATGTTATTAGGGCTCTGGTGTCCAAGTGAACTGAGGGTAGTAGAAAGAATGGAAGATCAACAAAGATCTTCCAATAATGACAGTGTAATACAAGACATATTTGTCAGTTAGTCAACCACTAATAAATACTGAACAGTGCAGTGATTGCTGTACATGAAGACTGACACTGAACAGATACCTGACAGACAGCCAGACAAATACTGACCAGTCAGTTTCTCACACTTTGCATGAACCCGGTGATGGCAGCGGCCACACTCCACCATCTTGCCGTCAGCCTCGTCATCTTCATAGCACTTATTACAGAGAACACAGATGTTTCCTGAAAGAAAAACCAAAATGATTCAACAACCTTAGAGCAACTTCACAACAAAAGGGGACCCGCCTGCTCGTCACTTACGTTTAGCAAAAAGTTTGGCACAGTCATGACACATGGAGAAGTCATGTGACCACTGGGCATCCCAGGACTTCCCTGGTTTAGTGGCACCACAACACTTACACCGCACACATTTGTTGCAGACCTGAAAAAAGAAAAGTGGGGACTGAATTAGAATGGTAGGATTGAAATACCGGTAGATGGTTCATTTACCTAGATGAGAAGATCGATACAGGGTTACTGCTGCAAGTATATTTACCCAGACTCTCTTCTTTTTGGTGGGTCTGGTAGGGTGGTTGGGACCCAGGCACTCCGGGTGATAGCTGTTACGGCACTTATCGCACTCTAGCAGCTGCTGCTGCAGTAAAAGGCGACAATATGATGTCAGACAGTTTAGATATTATACAAGGACAAATTGTAATGTTCACTTTCTCTTTGCAGTGTTGTTTTGAAAGAATGATAAAAGAAGCATTATCCAGTTCTAGTAGAGAATTAATGACAGTATGGTGAGTACATTCAAAATGGTCCTTATGTATGGTGATAAATTATATACCGTATTTTCCAGACTATAAGCCGCACCATAGAATAAGCCGCAGTGTTTAAAGTTTAGGAAAAAAGTAGCGGCTTATAGTCCGGAAAATACGATACTTATAATACATTCTTTATAGAAATAATATACCATATTTACACATAGATGTATTCCTGTTGGAAAAGGCACACACTGTGTGTGTGTATGTATGTGTGTGTGTATATATATATATATATATATATATATATATACACACACACACACACAGACAGTATTTCTAGTTTGAAGCAATATCAATCTTACCATTTAGATAATGTTAATAACCATTTAGATAATTGTTAATAACTTCCAACACATCTACTGTACACAGCTTATGAACACAAACCTTTTAAAAAATCATTTGTTTATACCGCATAAATCAAATCTAAACAGATAATCCCACAATGACAACCATGCAAGACTCACAACACGCGCATTTTCCACAAGACTTGATTTAAATAATAAAATCATGGCAGCTATCCAGGAAGCTGATTAAGTGCCGTCTGCTGGCAACACTAGCAAGCTTCTTTCTAGGGAGCAATCCTTAGTCTTTAGGCACTGTCACTCTGCACTACGCTTCTTTTGTATACAGCTTTGAAATTAACAGAAATCTATCGAATGGCTCACTTTAGTTTTCTGGTGCTGACGTCCACAGGCCTGGCAGAATCTGCACCGCCGGCAGCACCAGTTCTCAAACTGCTCCTGGAGAGGGCGCTCAGATTCCCCCAGGCAAAAGAGATGGAACGGTTCACAGCATACCTGGCAGAAGACAAACTACACATGCAGACATAAGAACAGAGGCTTCAGAATAAAGGAAATTCCGAGGACACTTGGAAGAAAATGCAGAAGAGAGTGTGGCTTTGCTTTTTACCTCAACATTCCCGCTGCTTGCACATAAGAAGCAGAGCACCCTGGGTGTGACAGGCACAGAGGTGAGTAGACCTAGGCCGCCAGCCTCCCACACCTTCTCAACATCGTGGTCCCTCTTGAAATCCACTCGAATTCGATGCACTCCGTCGAAGGGAGCTCTGGACCTACCCTGGCTCCCAGTCGAGGGAGTGTTCACCCAGTTTAAAGTACTGCTGCCGGAGGGTTTTGCCATCAAGGGCTTCTCGTGTTCGGGCACAAAAGATTATCAGGTTAAGTATCAGAAATGATGCAAGATCCTTTAAAACAAGCATCGAGCTTTCAGAGATATACCTTGTCTTTTGGTCGCTGTTTGGGAGATGGAGGAACAGAACAAGAATGTGTTTTTTTCAACTGTTTCAAATCAGCTGTAAAAGAAAATACAGAGCATATCACTCAATAGGAACAGAGTAAACAGTATTCACTATCACAGAATATAGATATTTTCTTTTACTTGTGTCTGAAAGTGCTGATGAGCTCTGCTGTTGCGCTGAGTGCTGCTGGGGTTTCCTCTTGGTCTCACTCAGAGGAATCTTGGGCGAAGCATCCTTTTTTGAAGATGCCTGACTGTTAACAGGCCTCTGCTGCTGCTGGGAAGGTGCGTGAGACTGTGTAGCCTGAGAGGGCGAATTCTGAGCTGAAGATGACGGGGAGGACGACGACGATGAAGAAGATGACGACGAACTAGAAGAGGATGACGAGGAGGACGATGAGGATGAGGAGGAAGAAGAGGATGTTGGTGCAGACTGTTGTGGTTTGTGTCCCTTCTTGTCTGCTGTTAGGGGTGGAGATGGGGATTGAGCTGTGACTGCGCTGGGGGCTTGTGATGGTTCGTCAGGGGCAGGAGATGAGTCGAGGCCTGGAGACGGCTGCTTTGATGCTGACTGAAGTTTTAGCTTATCCTCTGCTGACTTTAGTGGAGGGCTTTCGCTCTTTTTACGATGAGGGTCCTCCTTCTGTAGTGGAGGACTGGATTTCTGGCCCGAATCTGAAGCGGGGATTTTTACAGGATTGAGACCCTCCTTCTTTTCGGACAGCTTTTTCTTCTTGTCCTTCTTTCCTTTTTCCTGTTTCTGAAAGATCTTTGAGGGCATCCACTGCAAATTCTGACACTTCCTCATCCTGTAACACAATAAAACAAAGTGACCTTTAGTTTCTGCAAAAGTTGTAATAAGAAATAATAACATTTATTAAAAATAGACAAGGGAGACAAGACTCACTTGCAGCATTGCTTTTTAATGTTTCTTCCTCCAAATTTAGGCTTGTCAAGACAATTTGTACAGACACCACAATCTTCTGGGACCTGACAGCCAGAGCACTGGCCACACCGTCTTGACCTGCGCCCTTTCTTGGGAGGAGCTTCCTGAATGGCCTTTTGCCGTGTTTCCCTTGGCTTTATAGGCGGGGACTGGGGCTCTGCCTCTTCTGAGCCTGCTACGGACGACTTGTCTGAGGAAGATTATAAGAAAGGATAAAAGACAAATTGAATAATATGCATACACATCACTGACATCAGGCCAAAGGTATACTCTCTTGAAGACTAAATTTTCTGCTCTTGTGATCAGCTTGTCAGTCATTTCATGAAGCAGGGAATCTCTGTCCCGAATAACACCCTAGATACATTGTCCAACCATGAGATGTCAACTACGGTATTTTTGCGACCATAAGGCACACTTAAAAGTCTTAAATTTTCTCCAAAACGGACAGGGCGCCTTATAATGCAGTGCGCCTTATGTGTGCACCGAGTTCCTTCATTTTGGATACAGAAGATGATGTACGTGAGTACATTGCTAAATACAAGCTAGCATGCATTTTTTAAGCTAGCGTACCGGTATGTTTTACCACTATAATCCGGTGCGCCTTATGTATGTGTTAAATACAGAAATAGCACTCATAACTGAGACTGCGCCTTTTAATACGGTGTGCATTATGGTCACGAAAATACGGTAATTCTATCAGCAGTAGATAGCAGAACTCTAAGACATAGAGTGGGCTGAATGGGTTCAAAAATGCATGCAAATTTCCATGGGAATTGTCAGATATCAGAAAGAAGAATGTAATTCAATTAAAAATGTATGAATGCTTCTCACCATCATTCCCCATGGAAGAAAGGATCTTCTCTCTCTCCTCCCAGGGCAAGGCACTGAGTGTAGGCATATCATCAGGGAATACTGCCCTATTGCGGCCAAGAGCCACAGCTGCCCGACGACACACATGCTTGATGCGCGGACCACGAACTGAGGTCTCTGATGAGTCGCTCTCTTGGCCCTGGACATGTGTAACCAGCACCATATGAAGAAAAACATAAATGCATTTAATGAAAAGTCGGTGAATTGATCTAAAAATATTAATACTTGCTCAATGTTTTATAAAGAGATTACTAAATAGCAGAGCAGGTTTGATATTTTAAAATACTCCATGAAAAAAAAGAAACGTTACACTGTTTGTGCATAATGCATGGGGCTAACAGAATCCACCTTGAGCAACGCTCTCTGTGGGACTTTCCTTGATCAAGTTTCACTTTGAGTATGAATGCAGATTTCTATTTTGAGCAAACATTAATAGCATCATGCCTGAATCATTTGCTTGTGGCTGTATGATGAGAATGAGACTAACAGACATTTTTTGTTCGGGATGAATATATAAGCATTGGAAAAGAAAGAAAAAACTGACCTGAACCTTGGTCTGGTCTGTAGGCTTCAGCTTACTCTTATTGATCTCGCAGAGCTGAGCATTTGCCTTCTTCAGTAGTCCAACAACTCGCTTGTTAGACACTGGCTGTTTCTCTGCCTGTGCCAACACTGATCCAAGCGAGGAGACAGGGAGCTGTTGTCGGCCTGGTTGCCCTGGAAGGCTTGCTGTCTGCTGGTTAGCAGCACTCTGTTTCTCTTTTTCCTTTTCCCCATCCTCAATTTCTGCTCCTTTATCAGATGGTCTGCCTTTCTTAGAGAGACACCCTTTGGCTATAGACAAGGGACCGATGGAATGAAGCCCACGCACCTCTGAGGGAGCAGTGTCGGAAACTAAGTCAACTGAAGTGGATTTCTTTCTCCCTGGAGCCTTTTTTGAAGCAAGAGTTAAAATTGGATCTTCTGTGTCCCTCCCGTCCACAGTAAACAAGCTGGAAGGTGCAGTGGGAGAGCCATCAGGAGAAGGAATCTTGCTTTTTTTCTCAGAATCCTTTCTTCCTTCCCGCTTATTTTCCTTCTCCTTTTCTCGATTTTTCTCCGAATCCCTTTCTTTTTCCTTTGGAGAAGGTTCCTGGGAAATTGATACGCTTTTATCTTTAGCTCCTTTTCCAGCTCCTCGTACTGTGTCCTGGGCACTGGGAGGAAAATTTTGAAAAAGAGGGGAAGAAGAGCTGGAAGTATTTGATGAAGGTGGTGGGTTTCCAGCTGTCCCTCTCCTGCTATCTGTTGTCCCTTGAGACGCAAGACTGAGGGATACATTAGAGAAGGTGCTGAATGGAGCAGGATTTAAGGCACTAGTGGCAAGTGGAATTGAAGAAACCCCCTGCAAAGAGCTGGGATTACTAGTGGAGACAGAGCCTGTCAGTACAGATGTGTCAGAAGACCCCTTTCCTACAGACAACTGTCCCCCTATTTGGCTGCTGCGTCTTGTCATTGAGTGGGAAGGAGACCGGAGATGGCCACGTGGTGTTCCTGAGCCTAGTTGTCTCCTGCGTCTTGAAATTCTGTTTGAATTGGGGGATGTCTGATGTGGGGAAAGAGAGCCTGGACTGCTCCCAGAGGATGAATGTAGGGTAACGGACTCAAAAATTCGAGAGTGAGCCTCACTGGGAGTGAAGCGAGGCGGGCGCAGCAATGGGCTTCGCTTCTGGACTGGTGCATCAAAGCGTGATGAAGAGGGGTGCTGGTGGTGGGTGTGTGAGTGTAGAGGGGCAAAGAGGCGATTTCCAGTCCCTGCTGCACTGCTTGGTGCAGGGAAAGGAACTGTTGGAGTTCCCCCTGCCCCGCTCACACCTTGGCGTGACAGCCCCACATCTTCAGCTGTGAGAGGAGGAGGACGAAAGTTGTCAAATATGGGTTTACGAATCAGCCCCTCCTTAGCATATTTAGCTGAGGAAAAATACTGGTGCTCAGGGTGGGACAGAGAAGTCCAGCGAAAGGTGGGCTGTCTCAAAATCGAACGGTTTCGTTTGTCCGACAAACCGGAGAGAACTGACGATCCAGGCATAAAAGGGGGAACGGGATGAGACATCCAAGTGGACTGGGGATGGTGTTCCGCGATAGCAGCTGTGCTGGAGGAAGCTGACTGGGGAAGCTGTGGCGGTGTGAGAAGCGGGGGAGGCGGAGGTGAAGACGAAGACGAGGCTGTAGATGAAGCTTGCTGAGAATTGACAAAAGTAGAGGACATTAGCACTCCTGTTGGTGGGCTGATGATAGGTTTTTTCGCCACAGGGGCTAGCGTCTCACGCGGCCTCTGATTCGGACTTTCCCGACTGACACCTTGACCTCTTCGGCCCCGTCGATTCCTTTCCTGCAAAACGTGCTCGGGCTCTGGCTCAGAGGGAGGAGAGGGAAGCTTTGCGCTGTGTAATAAGTTGCCCTTCCTCTCTCCCTGCAAGGATGGAGAGTGATCCTCTGTCTCTGACAAGGCCTGTGTGGCCTCAGAAGCCTGGGAGTCACACGATGAGTCGTCCAAGCTTGGGCTGCTGGACCTGGAAGACTCAGCCGAAGAGAGCTGGGAGGAATGCTGAGATACAGCACTTGAGCCACAAGATGCCGCACTGCTGCTAAATCGCCCGTTGGTGGCGTTATTGGCATTGGTGTTTAGCAGACTGGGAGTCGTTGACTGGACGCTTGGGGAAGGAGCGGGTGGGGGTGGAGGAGGGAGGTTGTCAGTGGGAGCACCGGAGTTACCAGCGGTAACGTTAAGTGCGGAAGATACCTGTGCAGGAGCCGGGGAGGATGAGGTCGTGGGCTGGGAAGATGCGGAGACAGCTGACGTCGCTGTTTCTAACCGAGCCATCTTCAGGTGAGGCGTCGGGGTTCCAAAGCTGCCCTCGTCTTCAATAAAACGTTTGGGGGTTTTGATGATGCGGAGGGAGACCGTGCTGACCACAGGCATAATAAACTGCCTGATGTTTTTCAGTTGGGTCTTCCTAATGCCAGCTTCAATGGCTCCTGTTCCTCTACTCCCGCTGGCTACAGCCTCTTTCTCCAGACGCTTCTGCGCTCCTTTCTTGGCACGCTGGAGCAGCTGTTTAGCAATAGTTGCATCAGTGCGTTTAGAAGAGGGGACGATTCTGACAGGCTTTCGATGACGGGGGCTTTTTCTGAGACCCATCGTCCTGCCTGGTTTGGAGGAAGCTGGGGAGGCAGCTGAATTGCAAGAGTCCTGGTCCTCAATATCATCAACACTCCTTGGCATGGACAGTTGTTCTCCCATTCTGGCCTTAAAGGCCTTGTGTTTTCCTTCCCCACTTTCAATGGCAGCAGACAGATGTGCAGCACCAGCAGCAGCAGCTGCCTCAGCTTTTAAGCGCTCAGCTGAGGGTGGCCGCCCACGTCTGCGCCGGGGCACACCAGGCAAAGTCTTGAGGCGTGACTTGAGAGGGGAGAGCTTAGTCGCTCTTAGCCTCTTCAGGTTACTGACTTTGGCATCGCCCCGTCCACCTTTGGGAAGCTGTGCCTCGTTGTCATTTGGCTGAGAAGGGCCGAATGGTGCCCTCTTGGCACTCTTCCTGTCTTCATCAGTGTCAACGCCATCCTCTGATCCATCCTGCCTGCTGTCGTCCGCAACTGTTGTACTCCAAGATTTCTTGCTACTTGAGGATGGAGGTCGACCTCTCCTCTTCTCCCCAGTGCCAGGTGGCCTCCCAGGCAGTCTTTTAATCTTTTCAGCTGGCCTTTCAGGGCCCTCAGGTTTTGACTGTGTGGAGGAGGGAAGGGAGGTGTGTGAAGGTAAACTTGGAGCAGATTTATGTGCAGTAAGGACTCGTGGAGGACGGCCTCTAGGTTTCTTCTCCTGTGGGGATGGGGTCTCTGATAAAATCGGAAAAAAGAATCACGTTAGAGAACATCATTCATAAAAAAGAAAAGACCACACATCCACTCTTCCATCAGAAACTGGAGAGATTACCTTAAAAAACTTTTTAGCCGCTAAATTAGCCTGCTGTAATTTAAATTCCATTAATGTGTTTCTGAATAATCTAATGCTTTTTAGGGTCTTCTTGACATCTTCAACTGCTCTGACAGCATTTTCTCGACTAGCCAGTATGAAGAGTGGAGGGTGACCAGACGCTGTGGTTCAACTTGAACTGGGATTAAAAAGAAATCTGAAAGAGTTGATGTTGGTGCGATATCTGAAAAGTTGTCATTATCATTGTCATGCAAGCAGAAACGTGTATGCAAGCAACAAGCTCTGCATTAGTGAGAGAATCAGTCCGTACTTCCTGTCTGAAACCAGGAAAGTTGAATCTGTTTTTGTCTGTTTTGGAGACGGAGATACAGTACTGCAAATTCTAGCTTTAAATTAAGAAATGTCTTCGATACAGTACAACAGATTTTTCAGTATGAAGGAATAAGCTTCTTGTCCACAATAGTTTAAGGTGTTGCTAGGCTCTTTGAAGCTCTGCGGGGAAAATGAATTTACCTGAACATGTGGTTGAAGGGCTCTGTATTCTTTTTTGCTCAGCAACTGTCCGAAAGCCACCAAATGCTTCTTCCTATAAATGGAGGGGGGGGGGGGGAAATGATTAAAAACTGAACAGCAAAATGTGATGTGAAAAATGTGGAACACTCATTCTGAAGATAACACTCATAAGAAGACCGTGCTTGGAGAGTTATAATGATGTCATCAATCTCACTTTCACTCGACGGCCTAATCTAGCATTCTGATGTTTCATTGTGGGTGGGATGGTTGCAGCTCTGTTGGGAACAGCTTAAACCACAACAGGCAGTTGGGAGGTGCAAACTGGTAACTCAATGATTAACAGGCTTCCTTCCAGTTCCCTCAAAGACAGTAAATCTAAAGGTGGTTGGTCATACAAGAATTGGCCTATGCTCTATAACCACTAATGCAACCCAATCCGGCTAATGCTGCCTATACTAGCTGGACACATTGGGAAATTGTGGTTTGAGGGTTATTATTACTAATACTAGAAAGGCAACAATGAAACCTAACTATAACTTGTATATTTTGCCATTTACTTTAACACAGCTGCAATTTTAGCTGTATTATAACACATTTGTCTACAAAATTCTGATTTCATTTCCTCCGTGGAATATAATTAGTGAGGAAAACAAGCCTTTTTTAGCTATTTTATCTCGAAATAAATGTTTGAATGTTAGATGTTTTAATAGAAACAGCAGAGCAGGTCCTCCTCATTTGGTATCTAAAAATATAATTAGTTCAGTCTGTATATCGTGACATCACTGCAACAGCACCTGTTCAACTAAAAACTTAGATAAGTTATGTTGATTTTACTCCCACATGATATACAGTCAATTATGTATCAGCTCTTGATATATAAACCACTTTTCGTGCAATGCCCTCAGCCATAGACATGATTTTCAGCATTTTCATAATGAGCTCCATATGGTGGTGTAAAACAACTGAGGGATTTATTAAGAGGAGCAGCAGCAGATTACCGAGGGAGGGAGAGGCAAAAGATGCTGCCCTTTTATTAAACAGTACCATAACAGGATAACAACCACAGCTTCCCCTAAGTGACACAGAAAGGCTGTTTAATATATTCATATGGAGTAAAATGTGCAGAGATTGCCAGCATTTGTTGACATAATTGTATTTATCAAGTTATTAGTGAAAACCACAGGCATTAACTCACGATCCCAGTGACAAGCATCCTCAGAATCCTCCAATCAGTCTGGAGGTGAGTATGTCATTTCAACATATTTATTTATAGACACATGTGGTGATGCAGTTGAGGTCTTGTTGGCCCAGTTTGTATTGCAGCTGCTATCTGAGTGCACTCCTTCACATAAGTGTTCGTACAAGACCAGATACACACTGATTTTCACCAGCATCAGTTACATAAGCTGTGATTTTAAATTCTTTGGAACCTTTCTTTTTTTAAGTAAAAAGATCATTTGCTTCTGTGTGAAAACAAACACCATCAGAAAGTGCTGCCGTTCATCGGGCAGATATTAGCCTCCTTTTCCTCATATTTCTGTCTTCACATCCAGGCTCTCTCTCCTCATGGTGATGCCAGCATCCTCTGCTGTCTGAGTAAGCTGCTGCTCTTGATTGGTGCTGTCACAGAGCTAGGGGGGGGCGGTGTACCAACGCGCTGCGCTGACTCGCTGTTGGAGTATGAGTAGCAGTCGATGACATCACGCGATCTTTCTACAGGCAAGTGTGTAGCGCTAGCTGCATCGGTTCAAGGGCACGCATGCACGCTCATGCATGCGCACTCCTTATTGTGCATCAACGACATGATTGAGGGGGCAGAAATGCAGGTGTAGAAGGATGTATACAGGAACATGGTTGAATCTGTGGGGGAGGGCAACGCAAGCGGGAAAACAAGAGTACAGGAAGGAGGAGGGTGAAGAGAAGAGGAAAAAAGCGTTGGGGAAGCAGCGTCTCGACCACATGACTATGAACAACAGAGGGAGCACAGATGTCTCTCGGGAATACTTAAGATAAAAGGAGGTTTGGGGGTGTCAACACAGTGGCTAAATCGCAATCTAGACAACATGCCTCCCACACACAACAAGGCACTCACTTTGCCCCTTTTATGCCTGTTCAGCCACGCACCCCAACCTGTCTCCAGGCGCTTGCTTCCTCGAGTAAACAAGTACAAGCTTTATGTGCTACCATACTGGGATAAGCCCTAAGGTGCCTTCACACTTTTCTTCTGTTTAGTCGAGGAGTGGGCTTGAAGATTTTTGAATCAAATTCCTCAAGAAATTCTTTGTATATTTCTTCAGGTTCATGTGAATCCTATGATACGATGCTCCCCTTTCTAAGGATATTAGTAACTTTATTATTCTCAGTTACACAAAACATGCTTCTAATCAGGTAATATTTAATGCTAAATGATTTCTTTATAAAGTAACTCCACATATTAGAACTACTTGAGTATAGAAGCTTCTCACTTGAGTCACTTGGGTGTGACTTGGCTTGTGAGTCTTGACGAGGCACTCACAAAAGTGTCAATTAAATGCATTTCCCATCAGTTAGCTTAGCCTCACAGTTCCGCCTTTCAAAAAATACCCACCTCAGAATCACCAGAGAAACTGCTGCATTACACGAACTGTAAGAGGGTAGAATAACCGAACAGGAGGTGTGAAAACACCAAATAAAAAAACCTGATGGGAAAACCAATCAAATAAGTGGAAGTGTGAAAGTGCCCTTTTTGTTCTCTGCAGGGACTGCCCCGAGGTTACAACGGATGTAAATTTGGTTAGATGTATTTGTTTCTGTATCATTTTGACAAAACTTTTTGCACCAAGACCTCATGCAAAAAAATCCCCAAACTGAAAAGTTTTCCCTGCCTGATTTGACTTGATTTCAGAGTCTCAGTCATGATGAGGAATGATGTCTGATCACCCAGTGTCCTTAAATCAGCAAGCAAAATAACTATTTCAATGGATAAAAACAACCTTAAACACCAGCCAGCATGAGCAGTCAGTTGTTAATGATTTGCAGCCCCTACTGACTGATTCTGAAGTCAGCTGTCAATAATAATAACACAAGTTTGAGAGATGATGAGTGTAATAACAGGGTCAGATTAGCTGCTGACAGATGCACAAACCGGTCAAACTGATGATGCCATCCAGGTAATAACACTAACGACCAAGTCAATGATGTGATCAGTCATCCAGTTCCAAAATCAATTATCCTCATTTACAAGTGAATTAGGATAAGTAAAGAAAAGCTGGACCTGCGGTATAAACTGACCTGTGGTACAAACTGGAGCTAATAATGATAAAGATGTTTCGTTAACTATAACTCTATATATCCGCTAACCCTGGTGCAACTTTTAGCCAGGATCACTGAGGATTGAAAAAAAATCATGCACGTCTGGCTCAAATGATCAGGACAGTTATAAAAATCGATGATGACATTTGAAATGAAGACGCCAAAACGACTTATACACTGCATCTAATGAAGAGTAAATAAGGAAAAACACCACTGAGATTCACAAACAAATAGTAAACAGTGTTGATTTCAGGCCAGTGCTCCAACACATTTCTGCTGCCTTCTTGTAAGGAAACTATTTTTCTTGACATATTCCAGGAAGCTCTGGAATATAGTGTACAGCCGCGATGCCTCATCCCTTCCTGTAATATCAATTGATGAGGTCAGAGGGCTCCTGATGACACATCTCCTCAAGCGGCACGTGGAGGAGCACATACTAGGAAGTATTGTGGTTGGAAAATGTGACTCACAGTGCAGGACATTTGGGTGAAAAGGTTTAATTCTGAGTCACCAATTAGAGCATCATGTTTTTAAGGGCACACATGAGGCACAGCCCCCTCCCCCGGCGAAAGGTAGACATCTACCCCGCCAAGTGTACCAACATTTGTCTGGTGGAGCACGAAATAACAACAAACATATCAGATACTTTCTCCTCCTACACATCACACCTCAGGAAACAAAGACTGTCAGTGGACAAAGAGTGACTGGAACAATGTTCGGGCTTTGTGTCAGTCTCCTTCTACATAATTAACTAAAAGGTTGACAAATTATCGGGTAATTCCACAAAAGAGAAGAGCAGATGAGGAGACCGCAGAGATCAGATTGCAAACCCAACACAGAAAATAAATAAAAGCAGTGAACTGGAGGCTAGATAAAATAGCACCTTCGAATTGGGTGCTAACTTGTTAGTTCCACACCGAGTTATTCTGTCAACCAGTCAATGGACTGCCACCCTTCCAGTAATGTACCACTATGCCGGCTACCCCACTGCAAAAGTGCAACAGTGCATCTCCAGGGTTTAAGAATTGCAATTTGATTTGTGTCATCATTTTAGAAAACCTGACCTGAATTTACGTAGTAAAATCCGAATTTACTTAGTAAGTGAAAATATGCAATATGGGTCAAAAACCCCATATGTTGACCATAAATAACCTAAATAAATATATTTGTCTCATTAAGACTGGTCTCCAATAGCCTTTTGGGCTGCACAGGGTTAGTGAAGGTCCTCACTGATTAACAAAAACTTCACACACACACTCACACACACACACACACACACACACATTAAGGAAGACAACACATGTGCTGCCTTGCTCCCAGTCAAGCAACTCCTAAAGCATTCTGCTGTGGCAGAATAAAGCCATGGATGGGAGGGTCTGTGACTAATTCTCCTCCCAGCGTTGTCCCATTGGGGAGTGGGGGGGGGGTGTCGCCCTGCACCCTTTGATATCCCTGCATGTGCTCTTTCAGCCGCTCGCACTTTGTGAGGAGACAGAATAAAGGCAGACACAAAGCTTCCTGCTCCAATCCACATGCTGTCTTGGGGATGGTACGCGGGTGGGTGGGTGTGTGTTTGGGAGGGGGGATCTTTCATTTAAATAGGCCAAACACCTGCTGGACTGAGGCTCAAACACACCAGTTTTGGGTTTTTTTCTCAAATCGGCCAGGCAGAGATGTCTGGGCTGATACATGCATTCACCCGCACTTTGTTTGTGGATCAACTTATACAATTTGGTCAGTACGTAGGAGAGGAAAAGATGCTACCGTTCTAGCCTGAACACTAAAAAGGAAATGATAGAATTAAGTGAAAATGGAGGGATGAAGCTGTGATGATACTTGGTGTTGCACATCAAATATAAATGAACAAATCAACAAAAGATGCACTTAGCACCATAACGAGCCATTGCAAGCTGCTCAGATACAGAAAAATAAAACATTTAAAAACCACACAGATGTTAACAAATGGCATCATTTAGACAGCAACGGCCAACAAGCACCCTTTCAGCCACACCAATAGGCTTAGTAATCCATTCCAAAGTGGCAGCTGTCAGAAGAAAAGTTGCTATGCCTCTCAGATGGGGCTGCGTGTGTGTGTGTGTGTGGGGGGGGGGGGGGTTGTCTGAAGTGGATTTGGGTCTTTCTGCCTGGATGGAGAAAGGAGGGTGGTGGTGGTGGCGGCGGGGGGTGTCGGAGGTGTCCGGCTGCTGCTCTGTTTAGGGGTCGCCCTGCAGGCTGTGGCGAGCCTGAACAATCCTGTCCCGATCTGGCCAGACAGCCACAGAACTGCCTCTCAATGAAGTCACCATGCTGTGTTCGCAACATCCACGGGCTTCAGGTTTCGTGCAGATTTAACGCTTCATCTGTCTCTGCAGGCTCAAATACGGTGACAGTAAATGGCCATTCATTCAGGAGGGGGGAGCATAACTTCAAATGCCATCTTCTGCTGGGGGGGGGGCTGTTTAAATTAAGTTACAAATCTATAATATAAAGCATAAATGTATGTAAAGGACACTGTGCAGATCACGTGATTTATGCTGCCTTAAAGATTTGAATGATTCTTCCAAACATAACGCATCTACGTCAGCTTCACAAGCTTACTTTCATTTCAGAATTTAAATCCCGAACCAGTATGCATGCAAATACGACCGGGCCGCCCTCCCTTCAGACTGGGAGCACTGGTTCTTGTGGTAAACATCCCCACACAGCAGCGCACTCCCACTGCAATGAGCGCACGCTGTTCATCATGGAGAAGGAAGATGGTAGTTCGCTAAGGCGAACACACCCCCACATCACACGGTCCGTCTGGAAGGGGCTCGTTGTTATTGTAACCAAGCCTGCATGCGCACTGTCACAGGCATTTCCCTGGTAAAGCTGGGCGAATTCACACACCAATTCGGATCAACAGCCAGCGATTAACGCGTAAAAACGACCAGGGACCGTTTACGTGCGTGGCCGTGCATCGGGCGACCTCTCCACGCAGTGTGGGCATGACATTATTTGGTAATAGCTATGTAGTGGCTATGTAGAGAAGGGGAAAACATGTCCACCTCCCATTTTCCTATGCATCAGCAATAGCCCGATAGCTAGCGTGGCGTAGTGCGTAGCATTGTAGCAGCCCTAGCCTGACACTAAAGAGCCATGGAACTGATTTAGTTTTGTGTATGAGTTATGCCAAATATAGCGGCGATGTTTTAGGGCTCTGCGTAATTTAATGCCAGCCGAAGGAAAAAGCAGAAAGCAACGGGACAAACCTGCACTTTTGAATGGTTTACGCCAGGGAAATAATTGTGTAATTGTAGCACTGAGATGCAGACAGTTAGCCTTTGAGCTAACCAATCAGCTACGTTAGCCAAGCCTGCCTGGAAGGTTGACACCTTACTGCCAGTGTCCAGTCCTTGAGCCCCGGCTGGAAATACTAAGCTAATTAGCTAACAAATATTATTATGGGGAAAAGTAAAGTAAATAATAAGCGAGCTGTTGTCCGTGACACAGCAGACACACACACGCAAACCAACGCTGGCTTATCAAGGACCACAACGTTACTCTCACCTCCTTCAAGTTGACATGTGTTGTTTTCAAACACATCACACGCTACCGAAAAGAACCCAAGCCATAACTCATCGAAGCAAAGCTCTTTTAAGTGATTTCGAATGCTATTTTACTCTGTTCCAAAGAGCAATACATCAAATACAGGAGGGTGATTTATGTAGTGTTTATAAAGCCAAAGGAGCGTGAAGGCATCATGCCCAACCTTAAAGGCTTCACATTAAGCTAATGTCAAAGTAGCTAACTAGTGAAGCTTTTGTATTTGCATGGCTACGCAGTGCGGGTATAGCACTAAAGGTGCGAGCATATGTGTAGTAATTAATGTGTTGTAACTGATAAATTAAGGCTGGGATTTCTCGTGTTTTGGCAGGACTAGCAACAAACGTTAGCACCACTTCATGCAAACTGTGCGGATCTAAGTTAGCCTATCCTCGCACACTACTGAGATGAAGTAAACTTTCTTCCCAGCGGTGTTGTTCGGACTATAAATGACCGCTGTTGCCTTTGCGTTGTTTCCATTTTGAGTCGGATAGGCTGATAACACCTTACTATGGAGGTTTAAGGCCACACAACCAAGTCAGATCTCCAAGCATCCTAAAAATGACAAGTTTGCTCGCTCCACACTGCTCGCTGCAAAGAGGGACTGATAATCGTCTGATCCGAGGACCCGTAAGCTCCTCGGATCTAAAGGCTCTCCGAGCGAAGCCGTGCTCCGCAGCTGTCACGGACGGTCCCGGGGAACCATCTGTCTGCTCTTGTCCCGTCCTGTGCTTACCTCCGCGCTGCTCGAGTCACTCGATTCCCCCAAAACATCCCGAAATTTCTGCAGGTTGCTCTCGATAACCGAGGAGACTTGTAGTGCAGCATCAAAGCCCGGTCCGAGCCCGGCTGCGTTCGGGTGGGCTCCCGGGACGCTCCGCAGAGACGCAGTAACCCTGATTCGGCCCGCTCTCCTCCCGGTGCCGGAGTTGCTGCTCCCTCCGGGCCGAGCAGGGAACCGCCACCGACAGCTGTGCGCCATTTTACACTCTCTGCCTGCCTGTGACTGCCCTGCGATCAGAGATACCTCGGTGGGCGGAACCCCAACCCAGCACTCCACATAAACAACCCCTAGCGCCGAGCTTGGCTCTCACTGGCCGACATGTCGGTATGCATGTTGCGGGGCGGGACCGAAGAAACCCCGACAATGCATCTTGTCAGCGGGCCTATCCAGACTCTGCAGGACTGCCTGAATCCGAATCAGCTTCAGCGGCTTTGCCCGGGAAATGAGCATCGCGCTTGAATTTCAAGACCGTTACTTTCACACCAAATAAGCGCAATTTTACCCTTAAACACGCTGGGTTAGAGGTAAACGTGAACATATATAAAAGGCAAAGATTAGTCGCATTACTTTGCGCTCTACTCTTAAAATATTAGTCTGCATATAAATTCTCCTCAACACTACAAATATCAGATGAAGTCATTCTTTCTGTTTTTGTCTACTTTTAACTTGTATGTCCGTCTGTTGCAGTGATTGCAGCAACATGTGTTAGTAGTTATATTTCGTGGGAACTTCAACGCTGATGTTCTCTCGTGTCTTCTGCAAAAATTGTCCTTTGAATGGACACAACAGATCTGTCCACATTTTCCAACTCGCCCCAAATTGGCTGGATGGGGTCGAGTCTCTGTGAGGGGGGTCAGTCCATCGGTTTAAGTGGTCCTACAGATTCCTGCTGTCACAGATAGTTCCGGCAATAGTCACCAGAATCTTTATTTTCATGGCCAAATCAACCAAAACAACTAAAACTTCTAGAATATGCCAGAATTTTTATTTTATTTTCCCCATCACTGTATGTTAAAAAATGACTGTTTAGTCGTTCCAGAGGATCACATTTTGCCTAAACCCTTTTTTTTTTTTTAAAACAAACATTTTTTTTATCAGATTTCAAAAATATTTGGGGCTTTATTTTAATGACAAATAAATGGATTCATCAAAAATATATAATATGAAGTACAAAAAACAACTTGTGAAGTGAAATCTGAAGTTTTATCCAAACCTCTTTTTATTGAATTGTTAAAAAAAAAAAATCTTGATCTTGGAAACCAACATGGGTTAATGTTGACTCTAGGGGGCCACAAAAACGGGAGCATTGGAGGAGCCTGCGTGTGCATCATTTACCTAATCCAAGAAACCAGACAGGTTCATATTCTTAAAGACAAATTAGACACGACAGAGGTTACAGGTTAACGGAAATTTAACAGATCGGATTCATCCAAACAGAAGTTTTGTGTCAAACGTAAAGAGATTTCTATCAACAGAGTGAAGTGGGTTTTTTTGGGTTTTTTTTTTTTTTTTTTTTACAAATTCAGCAGATTTCTTATTCATGAGCGGATGTGACTGTGCTTTCACATAGAGTTGCTCATGTGTTACGAACCAGAAAAAAAAAATTGCTGCAAAGCCTGCAAAAAATAATGAAGGGCCAATTTAGAAAAGAGCTGTCTCCTGTTACTGATAGTGATTAACAGACATGATATTAGCTCTGCTAATTGATAGAACCTTCCTTAAAATTGATTTTATGAATATTTAATGTTGACCCACATTATAAATGTGTTCAACATCATTACTCTTGATATTGTGATCTTCTACAATACTAACATATCTAACATAATGAGACTGTTAAATGTTGTTTACTCTTCATGCATTAGTCATACTGTCATTACTGTCATTAAAGCATGAACTTAAAACATTTTAATCTTCCTGCTGAAAATGTGGAATTTCCAGTCAGCTCTCCACTGTATATGGTGTTCAGCATAAAGATGGTAAGTACAGATTATTTATCTCAGTATTTTTCATCCTAAAAAGAGGAAATAATCACAGGGAGTGAATTAAATGAACTGCATATGCAGATAGATCAACATGTTTCAGGATCAAGCTCTTCCAAAACAGCTCTCTGGACACACTGCACTGCATTTGCAATATAGGCTAGATAATGTATTTGCAGGCTAGAATAATAATTCAATTATCTTTATATTATGCTGACCGAAATCACGCACTGAATCAACAATCAGTATATTCACATATAGTTTGTGATTCGGCCTGAGCGTGATAAAAAGCAGCCAAACAAACAATGTATCAGATCATATACACACTCTTTCAAATGTTGTATAAGATATCTGATTAATGCACAATTGTTATTGTTATTTTCCTCGCTTATTGGGGGGTGGGTGAACCTACAGTAAGTCTGAGGTCTTTATTCAGTTTTCCCTCAACACTGACCAGTCTCCCTGTCCCAGCTGCTGAAAAACACCCCCTCAGTATGGCGCTGCCACCATCGAGCTTCCCTTTGGGGATGCTTTTGTAAAGGTGGTAAGTCATTTGCATAAGCTTCCATTGACGAGTGGGTGTTCAAATCATGTGCAAAATCTGAATTTACCACAGGTGAACTCTCATCAATCACTAATCTTGACAGTGGAAAATGTTATAGCAAAAGGTCAACGTATGCCAGAACAAAATATTTTTTAAAGTTTTTTTTTTTCATTAGTCTTAGATGTTGATTGTTGATTTATCATAGAATATCTAAATCATTTTCTATTTCAGGACAGGGCTGCATAACAAACTGTGGAGGGTCTAAATGTGCACGTCATACATTTAGTGTATATTTGGTGTTTTATGGCATCCTAAAACTTTTGAAATCAGACTTGAAAGAACATCTCATATTGAGGTTGTGTCCAAGATGTATTTAATTTAATAAAATATTAATAAATAGCAGTTGTTTTTTTGTAACCACTCAGTAAAAATATGCACTGAACTGTAATTTAACCAGTTATTGCAACTGAGTGCCATGATATGGAGGTGTGCCAATAATATTTTTCTAATGTCATTATTTACAACCACATCTCAACAAACTCAATTCAATAAAATAAATGAAGGATAGTCTAATTTTAAGATACAAACTATAGGAAACAACTAATTATTACTTATTAGTTCAGGCATCTCAAAATACAACACCGGCTGTCATAAATATCCTACATGATGTGTTTTTGTTGAATGTCAACAAATATGGCTGAAATGGAGGCAGAGACCCCCACCTTGAAATTGATTATTATTGATTTGAAAAATAGATGATGCATTCATGACATCCACCTGAGAAGTGTTCACTCAGTCAACAACATTTTAGACAAGTGGCTTCTTTATTATCCAGCTGGGATTTATTCAGTCTGAGTTTGGCAGAAAGATTTAAAGGGATCTGGCTGTGTCTGATGATGTCTTATTTGGAAAGAGAAGGTCAAATCATCTGATTGTGATGAGCGTCACGTATGTTTCTGTCACAAACATGGTGTGATTATGATGTCACACATATTCAGTCATTAGTAAAAAAACAGAACCACCTTGTTTTCTACAGATCCAATGTTGAAATGAACTATTTTAATATCCACTCTGGCATTTTAGGACCATTAATTATACTTCTACATAACAAACTGCTTGCAAAAGGGCTTTTCAATTTGGTGCTGAATTAATATTTAATTGCATAATAAAGACGGTTCACAGAATTTCACAGTATGATTTTCTACTGAAGGTGATATATGATAATGACTGTAAACAAATCTTTCCACTTATATAAGAATATTCTTCTTCCAATTTCATTTAAAGAAATGAGATTGGACTAAGAATGATTTAGCTTTAGGCTGATAAAGATCCCTCAAAAAGCAGTGGATGTCATCATACTGCCCATCATCTACAAAGCCCTCAATCCTTATCTGATGTATAACCCCACCCAAAATACTTTGGAGTAAAAATTCTGGTTCTGGCTACCTGGTCAGTCTGAAGTTCAGATACAATATTGCATTCTGAAAACGTCCTACTAAATTAGTACTTCTGGCCAAAGTTCTGATTAAGAATATTTATTTCACAATACCCAGAAAAAATAGGGGTGTAATTAATCTATTGTTGTAGTAATGGAGCACTGTAAAGTTTGTCTTGTCACAGAGAGAATCCGCTGAGTGTGAATGCATCATGAGTAGACCAGCGCTGCGTTATTCAGACCCAACTTCTGAGGTAAACACGTCTGCATTACCAAAAAAGCAAGGAGCTCACAACACGTGAGTTGTGAGTAAAAAAAAACAAAAGTGTGCAGTCATTGTCTGTTCCGGAGCTCAGTGCTATCCGCTGGGTCCCAGCTGCAGTCTCTGCTGCTTATGCTCATCCAGCCACTGTAAGATCTGCTGTTTGAGCTCCTCATTGGGTCTGATCTGATCCATGGTCAGGGGGCTGCGGTTGAAGGGGTCTGTCTGGTCACTGCAAGAAGGATAATGCAATTCAAATGAGTATTGATGTTGCCTACTGGATATCATCTGCAGCCAGTTTTCTGTGCTTTGTTGGAAGTAACTAACCTGAGGAGGTGTCTGGCTATAGTTGAGCGGTCAACTGTGACATTGGAGGAAGGTAGAAGAACAGGGTCGAGCATCAGCGTGGACATGATTGGATCCAAGAACTCATCTGGGGCATCTGAATAAGTCTCCTCTTCCTGCTGCTGTCTGTCAGCGTGGGACTAAAATAGAAGTATCACAGCAAAGATTTTCTGAGTATACTCTTATTCAATACGCGGTAAACACCGACTCTTAGAACTGACTCATTTGAAATGAACATTTATATTTATTTTTTGTCCTTGGCAAACAATGATACCTTTATTTTGTCAGCCAAAAATCCAAAAGCCACAATCATGTCCCCAGGCTTGTTGATCTTCTTTAGTACTCTAACTGTCTGGGAAAACAGGGTAGGAGAGTACGATCGGCCATCCTTTGGGACTGTAGCACAGAAATTCTCTTCATCACTGTGCAAGACACAAAAAAACCCAACAGCAATAGTTACCCTAAAGAACAATCTATAATGAATGTCTAGAACAAGAGGAGCGTCATGACGTACCCCAGATTCAGATAGATGGTACAGATGTCAGATACGAGCTGTTGAGGCTTGAAGTCAAACTCACTGAAATCTTTCACTTTGAGTGCCCCCATCTTGGGACCTACAAGATGCTGCAGGAAGTAATTTAGCATAGAGATGATCCTTTCAGCCAAGAAAGGGTGCACAAAGATCCCCTTGATTTCTGGAATAAAGAAAAAAAAAATCTGATTACAGATAAAGGTTTTATGTGAATTGATGCTAACAGGCTGTTGTCTCATCTTAACACAGGTGTCACCTGTGACAACTTGTAAATAGACAACACTTCTCTGCTCCTTATGTAAACAAACATGTCTCTTATTTCCATTATAAAACTATCTCTGTATGTTAAGAAAAACAGCCTAAGAGTTAAATATCTGTGTCTGACCAGAGGTGAGGAAAGCTAGAGTGCCAATAGTCTCGTTCGACATGATGTTGTGGAAGCGCCCCAGCTGTCCAAACATGTGCAGGCTCGACTCCTTCTCTCGTCGGACGTCGGGGGCTAGGCTTTCCCACTCCCCTCGATCTCGCTCAAGCTGTAGAATTTTGATTTTACTCAGGTACTACAAGACAAAAAAATAATGAAAAACATCAGTCTTCCAATCTTGATTCTAGTTAACTGTGATGTGAAGCTGTCAGGACTTTACATTGTGTTAACCCTTTAGTAATAGATATAAATGTGAATGTTTATTGGTGCAGTTTGCAAACTTGAATGTTTTACCTGTATAGCCTCATCCAATAGAAAGATGGCATCATTCATCAGTAAGTTGAGGAACCTGAGGAACAGAGGGGGATTCATGGCCTCCAGGTTCTCTGATGCATAGTATGCCAAATGCTGAAACAAGACATTGTTGAAGGAGTCAGAAGCAGTTTTAGATGGAGTAAATACAAGAAATACACATGGAATGTTATATCTTTTTGCAAGCCTTCTTGCTTGACAGCAAAAGCACTTGTTTGTTACCTTAATACTTTCTCTATAGTTTTCCTTGCTCCACATGTACTTGAGGATAGGATACATTGGTCTTCTGTAGTTGAACTTTTGTTCAAACTGATGAGGATCACCTGAAACATAAAGGGAAAATCTCAAACTCTACTTTAATTAGGATTCATGTATCCTAATCTTGGCCTGCAGAACAAACAAGTCTACTCAAACTTTCAAAACTCAAGTCTTAAGAGTAGTAGAGTGGAGGTTACATGAAATGTCAACAGTAAAGCTCTAACAGGCCTAATTGTGAATACAAAATACTGTTAAATATTCAAAGATGATAAATCTGGAATATATTTGTTTTACCTGTGAATTCAATGTCTACAAAAACAGTAATGAGGGCTTCGGCTAGGTGAGCTGCATGTCTGTAAGAGCAGAAAACTCTCTCTCGCTGGAACACGATTGGCTGAACAGCACCTGGAGCCATTGGCTCCATGTGAGGCATCACTGCCTCCAAGACCTCTGCTAGCTTTGCTCTTAAATGGGGGTTCTTCATTCTGTTGAGCAAGCAGGAACCGACCAGAGATCGTCAGTGAACAAAGGAGTCAAACCTACCCTGCACAGCTCATTCTAATGATTATGGTTTGTACCTCTCCTGGTTCCCCATGAAGACAGTGATGAAGTTCAAAATGTTTTCCAGACATTCGGCAGAAGTCTCCAAAATATCATCAGCAAATCGGCGCAGGAAGATGAAAAAGTCCCCAAGGTTCTCCACAAAAAACTCTGACGAACAGAAGCCACAAAACAGCGATGAATATAGATGGGAAAATGAGAACTTTTACTGTGAATGAGTAACTCCTGTCCAATATGTATACTGAAGTTATAAGATGGTTAAATGCAATATGAACAATGCAAAGATTTTAGATCTTTCAACAGATTGACAGGAAAAGACAAAAGACTTGTTGACTATGAACGGAAATTATTTATACTTTTTTAAGTTCTGTTTTTTCTTCCAATTACAAAACCTGTGCCGTGAACCTACCTGGTATGTAGCACAGCATAGTATTCTGTAGGAAAGGCAAAGGGAAACTGAGTGCTACGTGTTCAGGGCCCTGGTTCCCGATGCCAAGCTGAACCAGCAGAGCAGCAGTGGAAGCCTGGAGGGTAAGGCAACTTTGCAGCATGGCAGGCTGGGTGGTGGCAGCTTTGGTTGACAGATATATGATCATTAGACGCTCAAACTGCTCAAGGAGCTGCTCTGACATTGGGTTGCCCGTTCGCTGGGCCTCCTGCCACGTCACCTGGAGCCGGTGGAGAGACTGATTCATCTTCACCATCTGCTCATGAAGTCTACACAAGCACATTATGCATGCGTACAGGGGCGGACACAAACAGAACAAGACAACATGGGTTAATGGCTGACATATGGCACCAACACAAGGAACATACAGAACATCTGTGGAACAGATATACCACTAAGCATTTTTTGGAAGGTTGGCTGGTTTTTATTTGAAGGTATATGTACCTGGAGAAGCCAAGATGTTGGGCAAGTTGTGTGAAGATGAGGTTTTCAGTCAGCAGGGTGTAAGACTGAGCAGACTCTACCAGCTGCTGCGGGGGCAGGGGAATTAGACAGGTCTCCTTCTCAAGGCCTAGTATGAAACATTTCAAATGTCAAATATTTGGATGCGAGAGCTTTAAAAAAAACGTGTTTGAATGCATTAACATTGACTTGTTATTCAGCTTAAGCACTCCACATGGGGCTAGAGGCATAACCTTTTGCGTGCACGTTGCGATTGCGTCTCTCTTCTTCACTCAGCTCTTTGAGGGCACAGTACGTGGGGTTGAATGTGAGCAGTTTGGCTGAGCATGGCTTGCAAAAAGGCTGACAGAGCTTCACAAGCACAGCACCCAAGTTTAAGAAGAATGCATCTGATGCATACAGCTGGAAGATTTCCGGCATCTGATTGGTCCATATCTTGGCACGACCAGCATTAGCTTGTAAACAGTTGCCCAACCAGGAGAGCAGTGCGTGGCGCGACTCTGCAGATCGCTGGAGCAGGTTCTTAAAGATCTGATGGAGCTTTTCCTGAAACTGACCTATAAACTGCAACAAAGACATGAAAATCTCTCATTGTGAGACTCTAGTAGTTTGCTAATATGTTAAAACAACATTACATTCAAGCAAATCAACTTACATGGTGAATGTTGGCCTCCTGAACCTTTGTCTCTTGAGCACTGGAACGCGAAGGGTTCAAGAAGTAACCGTGTCCTTCCACCACACCAGGGGTTTTCAATAAACAAGAGATACTCAGTACACTTCCCAGTATGCTTTTCTGGTATTGCAACCCATTAGCTGGATCTTTGGGCTGAATATGTTCAACCAATACCTGAAAATGATTTAGAGCATTTGAAATGTTTGTAGCCACTACAGTTCTCTACAAATTTACAAAAATATTTGTCTGTCTTCTCACCTTTGCAATATCTTTATTGTGGCTGAAATAGAGCAGAATATCTAGGTAGGTGTAAAGGACAGGCTGGCACAGCTCCAAATCTTTGATGCGCCCCTGGAAGATATCGAACACTGGTATGATCACCTCCTCGAAGGTACGCACCTCCTGGTCTGACAGTATGCCAGCAATGACCTCTTCAACAAACTCCACAACCTCCTCTGGCTCTGAAACAAAGAGATTTTTGTAAAAACAAGAAAGGAAGCAAGCAAATGAGGGAAAACAGTGAAATGGCGCTTCAGCAGTCTCCACCTACGTGCTCTGTTGAAACCCTCCAGCAGCAGGTCCAGAAGTTGTTCATAGATATTCTGACTGACATAGATCTCAGGGGTAAGTAGGACTGTCCGTGTGTTAGACACAGTTAGGTTCTTACAACGAACAGCAAAAGAGAGTAACTTCTCTGGAACCTTTGTTACCTGGTGAGAAAAAAATCAAAAGACTGAATTATGGACACACAAGGGTTGTTTTTAAATTTCAGAAACTGTAACTGCATTAACATGCACCCCTAAAGATAAAACTCGCACCTCTTCTTTGGCTCGCTGGTAACATGTAAAAAGGTATGGAATGGCATTCTTCTCCCCAGCATCACGGTCAGCAGACAGGTTAACAGTGCTGCATGACGTCATGTAGATGAGAAAGTTTCCTGGCTCTTGCAGCAGCAGACGGGCGAACAGAGCCTGGAGGACAGAAGGGAAACATCACACATTTGACAGTTCCATCTGCTACCTGGTCAATCACATCCAAGCAGAGGAATCACAACTAAAAATTCCACCCCCCCCCCCCCCTTTTTTTTTTTTTACATGGATCACATTTCAAACAACTCTTCATTGTCCAAAGTCAAATGAGCAGCACATTAAGAAGAAAACATTACACAGAAAGAAGAAAATGAGGAAATGATGACATGCTGGTGACATCTGACCTGTTCAATGTTGTCCATGTCCAGCCAATCCTGTCCATCGAGGTCTGCTGCCATTTCCTCCAAGTAAACACAGCGAGGAGGGATCCCATTACCTCCTCTGAGACTTGGGTCACCTATAAGTTAAAATACAACCAAGGCTTGATCATTTATGAAGCACACGTCCCAAATAGGTAGGATTAGTGGAGGTAGTACCAATATAATCACACACACAATATTCCTGGACTTGTGAATAAATGTGCAGGAATGCAGCAAGTAAAATTCTACTAGAAAATATAAGATAAATGCCTTGTATGTATTTGCTCTGATCTATTTTTAAATTTGGCAGAAGAATTTATGAAGGATATGTGAAAAGAGGGGTTCTTTCATCCTGCATTTACTGTACACAATGACTCACCCTGAAGCTGTGTTAATGGTACAATGCTCTGTCTGAGACAGCTCTGTCTCAGACAGAGCTATCTTAGATACCAACGTTACCAATACCAACGTTTTAAAGGCTGGTGACTCATTTATAGAATGGGTTATGAGAAACTTAAATTTGAGTCATGAGGGGTGAGACCCAACTGGTCACACCATACTGGGACAACAGAGAAAGACACTGTTCAGGCAAAACAGCTATATTATCAGAAATGGGATTGCAGGTTAATTTTTAAAATATTTTTGTCTTAACACCAATGATGTCTTAACACTAATGTAGATCTACAGCTTCTGTACATTTACAAATACTGTGGATGATTCAAATGGACATTTTTGAAGGCTGAGAGAGCGCTCACCTGAGTTACAAACAATGTGCACTTTTTTGACACTTGAACTTACTGTTGTCCAGAGTGACGAGAAAGATTCGCTGAATCATGTGATTGACATTAAGTTGTTCACACAGCTCCTGTCTGGAGCGGAAGGAGCGACTGATTTCTGCCACAGAGTCGTCATTGTCGTCAACACTGTCTGAGACAGAGTTTTCTGACTCTGACTGGCTATCTCCAGAGTCCACTGCAATACAAGATACACCGTGATTAAAACATACAAGTAAAAAACACTAAATTTGCATACAGAATCATCATATACACAAACAAAACATGTTGTTAAAAGGCTGCAACAGCCTATTTTGACTGTACTCACATGGTTTCGCAGACGGCTGTTGCGTTTTCTGAGCTGATGCAAACTGTTGGGCATCAGCCACGGAGCTGAAAAGGGCAGCAAATGGGTTGCAGGAGATGTTTTGGTTGTTGTTGCCCTGGTCAGTCATCTCACTGGGGCGCAACTTATTCCATTAAATATCCCAGCCTTCAGAAGTAATGCAAGCAAAGAAACGTATGGAATCACGATCACAGTCGTATGAAGACAGAATTATGTCAAACGGGATCTTGTTCTTTAACCACGAGAGAAAATACAAACAGAATACAATATGGTTTGGATGGTTTGTTGAATTGACAGCTTTCATTCTTAATTTCCATTTAGTCCCTATTACAAAATAGCATTTGGTATAGCAATAAAAGAGAAACGTAAACAGCGATGAACGAGATTGACCACCGTCTTAACTCACTCTTGTGCGCTTGTGACTTTTAGCTACAGCATGACGCTTTACCTGAGCAAATGTCATAACAGCGTCCATTTGTTTACATTTTCTTTACATTTGTTTTGTATACTCAATATGTTTATTTTATAGTACATCGACTTACAATTAAATACTTTCAAACACATCAGGTCACACATGTAACAGCTTTATCTGGTTGTAGCTAGTTAGCTGACTAGCCGCTAGTATACGATTTTAGCAACGTACGCAATGGGCCAGTACCAGTTAGCTAAAGGGTCAGTTCGATCACATTTTAACATTGATTTTATTGATTGTTATAGTTATTTAGCATAGCATTGATCTCGGCAATCTATACATACTATCAAAAGGGATGTCGTACCTTTCTGACAGGGAAGGTGCGTGTTTACCGATTCTAAATGTTATCCGGATACTGTGACAGTTCTTTTCTGACATTTGTGACGTCATCGAAAGGCGACACTAGAGTCCAAGGTAGTTTTCTCTGTCAACTGGACTGGGTTTCTTCTCTTGAAGACGTTTCGCCTTCTATCCAGAAGGCTTCTTCAGTTCTAGACACTAGAGTCGAGCGTTTAACGAAAGCGTGAAGTTTTTCTCGCACATTTAACCAGAAAATGTCGGATTTACTTGACACCTGGTAGGATGTGGATCAAATAACATTGGACGCTACTAAAAATAACAAAGGAATACAATTTTGATAATGGGAAAAGCATCATAACAAAGCAAAAAACCTGTACCAACTATTGATCACTTGTTTTTAAATCGGTCATGTTGGTCATTTTGACCTTTTTTTGTTTGTCTGTTTGTGTTTACCTTTGCTTTCCCATAAAACCTGACTTTTGTGTTGGTTTGGAGAGTTCTTAATGGTCACCAGATGGCAGCAGATGACCGCCTCTCATCTGACCCGTCAATTTCAATTCATTTGGTGACTTTATATCACTAGTAGTGTTAGTGTGAATAGGAAATGGTTATATTTTGAAATCATGATTGTAAAAAACATCTGGCATGAGATTAATATATACAGCAGCCATACTTCTCTCCCAATCATATAGGAAAAGTACTGCAGCATGGTCCTTTAATGTTTTTATGCTACATTTCATCGCAAAAATTCACATAATCTTTTTGCATATACTTCTTGAGAGTGCTTTATTACATTACATTTTATTACATAAAAATCTCGGAATTGGAAATCCATTTTTTCCTTAAAACAAAAGGTGAAAAATGTTTCAATAAATGAAATATATAACATGAAATGCAGGGATTGTATTGAAAATGGTTTAATCTAAGCACCTTTTAATATTTAATACCGAGTCACAGAAAACAGACAAGTGACACAGCTCACCGAATCATCATTGAGAGATGAACAAACGTGCCTTTTACTTGAAAACAAATAATAATAATAAATCTAGGTACATGAAAATAGTGTTTTTTTTTTAATAATCAACATTTTTGCTTTTTCCATAATGCTGCAACTTCTCCTGTCCAACTTGTAAAGAGCAAACTTGGCAAAATGACAGTCTAAGGCCGTACTTTGATTTTTAACATTTAAATAACTGGAATATTAATGATTCCCATTCATTACATACAGTAGGTGAAATCTCAGACGTACAAACATTCACAGCTTTACAAATTGGTAAGATAATTACAGCCTCCAGCAAAAATAATAGTGAGTATTCCAGGTTGTCACCATTAATAAAGCCTCAGCCTCAAAGACACGAGATGTGTTCAAGTTTGAAAAAAAAGATTTTGTCCACAGTGGATGTGTTGTTCGATGCTGGTTTTTAAGTGTCCTCACAGCCTCCATGAGCCCTCTCCTCGCTGCTCATTACTTTCCATACTGTGCCACTTTCCCTCTCCTTAACCAGTCTTTCCAGGGGGACTGGCTTTTGTCTGGATGAGTGTCTGAGCTCCAGGAAAAGGAAGAAGAGGAACAGGAGGCCTGTCGTGTCCCAGCGGAAGCTGTCCTGCTGGACCTGCGAAAGAAGGACAAGCCATTGGGCGTTGACTTCTTCTGAGGAAGCTCTGATTGCTGCTGCGATCTGAGCTGCTGGTTGAGGATGATCTGGATATCGTCCTGAGGAAAGGGAGGAAGAGGAAACTGAGATCTTCCCTGAGCACAATAACTTCATTAAAGTACTCTTTCTTAAGGCTAAGTTTAGATTTATTAACATTCAATAGAGACATTTTTTATGATTCACAGTGGATTTAGATAGTTTAGTACTTTAGAGCTGATCCTGTAATTCAGATTTCTATCTCACTATTAAGGATTACCAGCATCCAGTCAAGGCAAAGGGACTGGCCCCCACCCACCTGCCAGGCCTCCAATTCCTGCGACAGCTCCAATTTGCGTTGGATGGCTTCGAGTAACTGGTTGTTAAGAGACATCATGTCGTTTTTACTCCTCACCAACTCGGCTTCTATCAGGTTTTTCCTGCCAATTAAAAGGTTAAAATGTCATTTAAGTGTGGCTGCAAAAGAAAATGTCTAAATCCATCCATCCATCCATCCATCCATTCTCTGCCGCTTATCCGGGGTCGGGTCGCGGGGGCAGCAGCCTAAGGAGAGAATCCCAGACTTCCCTCTCCCCAGCTACTTCCTCCAGCTCATCCGGAGGGATCCCCAGGCGTTCCCAGGCCAGTCGAGAGACATAGTCTCTCCAACGTGTCCTGGGTCTCCCCGGGGGTCTCTTACCGGAGGGACATGCCCTGAACACCTCACCAGGGAGGCGTCCAGGGGGCATCCTGACTAGATGCCCAAGCCACCCCATCTGGCTCCTCTCAACGCGGAGGAGCAGCGACTCTACTCCGAGCTCCTCCCGGATGGCAGAGCTTCTCACCCTATCTCTAAGGGAGAGCCCAGCCACCCTACGGAGGAAGCTCATTTCAGCCGCTTGTACCCGGGATCTTGTTCTTTCGGTCATGACCCAAAGCTCATGACCATAGGTGAGGGTAGGAACGAAGATCGACCGGTAAATCGAGAGCTTCGCCTTTCGGCTCAGCTCTCTCTTCACCACAACGGACCGGTGCAGAGCCCGCATTACTGTGGACGCCGCACCGATCCGCCTGTCGATCTCCCGCTCCATTCTTCCCCCACTCGTGAACAAGACCCCGAGGTACTTAAACTCCTCCACTTGGGGCAGGATCTCCTCCTTTACCCGGAGAAGGCACTCCACCTTTTTCCGGTTGAGAACCATGGCCTCGGATTTGGAGGTGCTGATTCTCATCCCAGCCGCTTCACAGGCGGCGGCGAACCGATCCAGTGATAGTTGGAGGTCACGGGCCGATGAAGCCAACAGGACCACATCATCCGCAAAAAGCAGAGACGCGATCCTGAGGTCACCAAACCGGATCCCCTCAACACCATGACTGCACCTAGAAATTCTGTCCATAAAAATTATGAACAGAATCGGTGACAAAGGGCAGCCCTGGCGGAGGCCAACCCTCACCGGAAACGAGTTCGACTTACTGCCAGCAATTCGGACCAAACTCTGGCACCGATCGTACAGGGAGCGGACAGCCCGTATCAACGGGCCCGACACCCCATACTCTCGGAGGACCCCCCACAGGACCCCCCGGGGGACACGGTCGAATGCTTTCTCCAAGTCCACAAAACACATGTGGACTGGTTGGGCAAACTCCCATGTACCCTCGAAGACCCTGCTGAGGGTGTAGAGCTGGTCCACTGTTCCACGCCCAGGACGAAAACCACATTGCTCCTCCTGAATCCGAGGTTCGACTATCCGGCGGACCCTCCTCTCCAGTACCCCTGAATAGACCTTGCCAGGGAGGCTGAGGAGTGTGATCCCCCTATAGTTGGAACACACCCTCCGGTCCCCCTTCTTAAAAAGAGGGACTACCACCCCGGTCTGCCAATCCAGCGGCACTGCCCCCGATGTCCACGCGATGTTGCAGAGTCGAGTCAACCACGACAGCCCTACAACATCCAGAGCCTTAAGGGACTCTGGGCGGATCTCATCCACCCCCGGGGCCTTGCCACCGAGGAGTTTTTTAACTACCTCGGCAACTTCAGCCCCGGAGATACGAGAGCCCATCTCCAGGTCCCCGGGCCCTACTTCCTCACTGGAAGGCGTGTTGGTGGGATTGAGGAGGTCCTCGAAGTATTCCTTCCACCGATCCACAACATCCCGAGTTGAGGTCAGCAGCACACCATCACCACTATACACAGTGTTGACAGTGCACTGCTTCCCCCTCCTCAGACGCCGGATGGTGGTCCAGAACCTTTTCGAGGCCGTCCGAAAGTCGTTCTCCATGGCCTCACCGAACTCTTCCCATGCCCGAGTCTTTGCCTCGGCAACCGCCGTAGCTGCACTCCGCTTGGCACGCCGGTACCCATCTGCTGCCTCAGGAGTCCCACAGGCCAGTAAGGCCCGATACGACTCCTTCTTCAGCTTGACGGCATCCCTCACCGCTGGTGTCCACCAGCGGGTTCGGGCATTGCCGCCACGACAGGCACCAACCACCTTGCGGCCACAGCACCGGTCAGCTGCCTCGACAATGGAGGCACGGAACATGGTCCACTCGGACTCAATGTCCCCCGCCTCCCCCGGGACATGGTCAAAGCTCTCCCGGAGGCGTGAGTTGAAGCTCCTTCTGACAGGGGACTCTGCCAGGCGTTCCCAGCAGACCCTCACAACACGTTTGGGCCTGCCAGGTCTGTCCGGCATCCTTCCCCACCATCGGAGCCAACTCACCACCAGGTGGTGATCAGTTGACAGCTCCGCCCCTCTCTTCACCCGAGTGTCCAGAACATGCGGCCGCAAATCCGATGACACAACCACAAAGTCGATCATCGATCTGCGGCCTAAGGCGTCCTGGTGCCAAGTGCACATGTGGACGCCTTTATGTCTGAACAAGGTGTTCGTTATGGACAATCTGAGACGAGCACAGAAGTCCAATAACAAAACACCACTCGGGTTCAGATCAGGGGGGCCGTTCTTCCCAATCACACCTCTCCAGGTCACACTGTCATTGCCAACGTGAGCATTGAAGTCACCCAGGAGGACGAGGGAGCCCCCAGAAGGGGCACTCTCCAGCACTCCCTCTAAGGACTCCAAAAAGGGTGGATACGCTGAACTGCTGTTTGGACCATAGGCACAAACAACAGTCAGGATCCGTCCCCCCACCCGAAGGCGAAGGGAGGCTACCCTCTCATCCACCGGGGTAAACTCCAATACACAGGCACTGAGCCGGGGAGCAACCAGAATTGCCACCCCTGCTCGTCGCCTCTCACCATCGGCAACTCCAGAGTGGTAGAGAGTCCAACCCCTCTAAATGTCATGTTTAATGAGTGATGTTTAAGGACTGAAATGACTCAACATCATGTTTAATGGGAATGTAGGATGGGGGGGGGTCAGAGTCTCACTTTGCTATAGCTTCATCACGGTCTCTGATTGCCTGTTTGACAACTTCAGCCTTCTCCTGTGAGCTCACCAGGTCATTCCTCAGCTCAGTGTTTTCCTGCTGCAGCAAGATGTTCTGGAGGAGGAAGTCAGTAAGATCGGACCACATTTAAAACTAAAACATGTCTTCTTTCATTTAAAAAATGTGGATGTTTTTTCCCCCCCACAAAGCCATAGTTTAAATGCTTAAACATAAAATCATCGGATATTTGTTAAAAAACAAAAAGGCTAACAGAGATGCACGATTGTTCTCCATGCACATTCGTAACCTGAGTTACCTGATCTCTCAGCTCCTGTGCGGCTCTCAAAGTCCCACAGTGATCACCCGTGTGATCAACAAAAGCTTGATTCAGGCCCTGACACACAGAAACCAACAAAAGGATCAGGTATCAGCCCTAGATTCACACAAAACGTAACTATTGGCCTAGTTCATTGAGGGTGCAGGACACAATATTTAGTTGCAAGGATAAACACCTGTTACTGATCTGACTGGAATACAAAGGTTAAATGACATAACTGGGTAACTGTTTGGTATCAGTTACAGCAATTCAGCGGCCTCCGAGGCAGAAACGTGCACGAAAACATGGTTCATTTTGTCGTTTAAAAGATTGCTTAACAGCCACTGATTCAGTGACTGATCAGATCAATGTGATGTTACACTGTGTGTTAATATTTTCTGTTTCTGAAATGAGCAAATTACACTTTGTTACTTTTATTATGCATCATTAAATCTCATGGTTCCAGATTTCTATACAGAGCCTTTTACCTGTATTTTGAAAGAGATGCAGGTATTTAATTCCAGAATTGGGAGTGGGACGCCTTTGCTTCACACTGCTGCTCACCTGAGTCTGGGCTGTCTGTGCGAAGGTTTGGGCCACCCCCTTCAGCTGCTGCAACATAACCCGCAGGTCCTCCTGATGATCCTCCCCATCCGATCTCTCTGAATTGCTCGGGTCCGGTGCCAGTGGGAGCAGAAGCTGAAGAATGGACTCCAGTTCTTGCTTCATCTAGGTGGAACAGGACAGAAAGTGGGTGTGAGGGTTTATCCTGACAGCCGCAACACAATGGGAATTGCTCAGAGGATATTTCAGTGTACTGAGCCTAAAAATGCTAATGAGAAGGGGGAAACTAGGCCAGCATGTTCTCTGGCTTGTTTATGCTTGGGGTGGTACAGCAATAACCATTCAGTTAATATCTTAAAAGGAGTGGCTCCCTTAAAGGTTAGTTTTTTGTACAAGGATAAATAATCATAGTAGGAAGGATTATACATGTTTGCTGAGCTGCAACCATGTGCTGGAACTGTGCATAAATTAACACGAGGAAACTCTGCTGCACTGTGGTTCTCACAGGAAATGAAACAAATGACTCACAAGTGCTGTTGCACATCACATTTTCCTGCCGATACGAAACAATAACAGACACCTGAGAAGAATTTCCTCCGCCAATTTTTCCCACTCTCGGTCCTGATCTGCAGCAAAGCACTCTACGCCTTCGTCTCATCTCGCGTCTTACGTCAAACACACTTCACACTGTCAAGGTGAACCTGGACAAAGTGTTCTCATCACACTGTTCTTCTCAGTGCTAATGTGTCTACTGGCTTCCCTGTTATTTTCTATTTTGCAACTTATATATTATGTTTCTGTAGCACTGCTGTTAATGTGTTTTCTTCACAATGGAAGAAAACCTGTTTCAATTTATAATGCAAATGTCTTTTTTTAAACCTGATGTTGGACTGTGTCAAAACCTCTGCAATGTTTTTTTTTGTAAACAGAAAAACAATCCAAACTAAAACCTTGAGGACACATCAACAGATCATGATCTATGCATGAATACAGTTTAAATGCACAACAGTGTATGCACGAATACACAACTGTATACTGTATGGAATTAACAATTCAATCATCTGATGTATCCATCCTGCCATATTTTGCGCAGAATTCCAGGATCCAGAAGAAACTGCTGAACTCTGAAGAAATGAATTCTTCTTCTCAGCTGCAGAAGCTGTTCTATGCAGAGAGTATATGAAGGCCTCATCATTTGCATTCTGTTTGCTACAATCTGGATTTGTACAAAGAGACATCAGATAAATTCTACCTATTCTCTCATCTACCTGTCCTCCCACTTCTCCTCTATCTCTATCCAGCCGGCCATCAGCAGGAGGGTCCCCCTACATGAGCCTGGTCCTGCTCAAGGTTTCTTCCTGTTAAAGGGGAGTTTTTCCTTGCCACTGTTGCTTGTTGGGGGTCAGGCCCTGGGATTCTAGAAACAATTCTGATTGTAACAGATGCTATATAAATAAAGATTGATTTGATTGATTGATAAATTAATAACAAACCCCACCTGTTGACCAAATGCTGAGAATCAAACTAGCTACAGTTCCCATTTTTACTATTTATTTGTAAAGGGGGGTCATGTTCAATTTCTAACATAAACGTCACCATTTGATGCAATCTACCAGATTAGCTAAATTTTCATCTGCAGCCCTGAGGGACTTAATAGACTACCAATTAAAAGACATGATGAAGAGAAGCATGAAGGCAGAAACCCCCAACATATACAGTTTCAAGGCTATCGTGTGTCAAGGAGACCCCTAACAGTGATGGCCTGACCTCCTCCTTACTGACTCCCATGTCTGCTGCTGCCAGGCTGATCTCCAGTTCGGACAGCAAGGAGACGTCCCCATGGCTCCCGGCCTCCTGCAACGACACCTTCTCCTGGAGGTCCTCAACCTGATTCTGCAGCTGCTGCGAGCGACTCTTTGCTACTTCCACTTCTTGCCAGGCCTGGGCGAGCTGAAAACACGGGACGCCGCATGAAATAACATGAATTAAAACGTCAGTAAATGTAGCTTGAATGAGATCAGTCACAGGTGCCGTTTGAAAGACTGTCACATGACACGTACGCGGAAAGTCGACTTTTGCATGGAGAAAAACATCCCGAAGTGCCAGATTCCAGGGCTCTGACCCAACATGAAACTAAACAAACATGACTGGAATCCAGCACTACCAGAAAAAGTAATCAAGACGGGTTTGAGCCGATGTTTGCGGCATTGTGCTCCACAACAGCCTCGAAACTCAAGAGGAAAGTGCCCTTTGCTCCTGAAGCTCGTTCAGTGAACTAGCAATCCTCCATGTTTTGCATCGCATCCACGCGTGTCTCAGCACAAGTGGGTCAAGGAGTTGAATAGTGTGTTACCTGTTGGGTGTGCTGCTGGTTGAGTTGGTCGTGCCGAGCCAGACGCGCCTGTAAAGAGGCCAAATTCGCCCTCAGCTCGGTGTTTTCTTGACACGTGCTCTCCAAACGCTCCTCCAGCAGCCGCTCTTTCTGAGTCAGCCGAAGCACCTGCAGGGCAGAAGCAAACACACGTCAGATATGACGGGTTGATTTAAGAAGGTGAATATTAGCTACTGTATTTTTATTAGATGATACATATACTGTGCAAAAGGTACTTTTTTATGAAACATCCAATAAAGTAAATTCAACAACCAGTAGGTTTTGATCATTAACATTATGGTTCCTGGTGTTTTAGTGTGTTGTGACTACAGCTGTTTACAGAGGCTTTTAGGATTTATCACACATGTGGGGGAGCTTTTGTGAATGTTGTTTACCTGCTCTCTCATGGCGCTGATCAGCTCTTCATCCTGCAGCCTGTTGTAGCCTCCATTTCGTTGGAGCTCCTGTTTTAATGCCTGGAGCTCGTTGGACATCGCTCTTTCCACCTCTACCGCCTGCAAACACAAACACAAGAGGACACCAATATTAGAGAGAGGGGATTTTGCAAGACATGCCCCTTTCTGGATCCTGCTTACTTTTGATGTTAGTCAGAAATGACCGGGGAAAAAAAAAAAAAAAAAAAATCACGCATTTCTATCAACTTGGCAGAAAGCTCGCCCAGCCATTGATACCACAATTCTGAATTAAAGATGGAAGAGATACAGCAGGAGGTTTCTCAATAAGTGAAATCCTCCAGAATCTTGACCCAGATGAGAAGCAGGATAAAAAAAGTACCTGCCTGAAAGGTGAGGATTAGACAGCTATAATTAAACCAGTATGTCTTCTTTAAGAAGTCTGACTTGTTCCCAGGCTCCCAGTGGGGTCTGAGCACACAACAGATGAAGGATCATACCGGTGTACATATGCCCCCCTGCTCGATTACATGCACATTTTTCCCTCATTGGTCCCTGTGGTGTAACTGACTAGTCATGCTAAACAGTTAGCATAACCATGCGAGGAATCTAACATAGAGTTCATAAGATTATACTGATAATCAGATCAAAAAATGTGACAAAGTTATGGGATGGCTAGAGGATTTTTTTCTACAAGTTCTATGAGAAAAAGAAACACATTCAACATGTGTCACGTGATAAGATTCCACAGAACCCAACCATTTGTTTTTGTTAGCACATGCTAACTGCTAATGAAGACTCGTCAAACAGAAAAAAAAAAATCAGAGCAACTGAAGCTCAGGATCCTTTAGTGCACTCTTTGTGAAGCCACAGTAATTTACCAACTTGTTGCCCTCCTCTCCTAAGCGGCGACCCTCAGATGTCCTTACTCAGCGGTTTAGCGGACCCCTGTCAGGTCCCATCATGAGTGCACAATACAAGATGAAAGGCTGCCCTGGGTGGCAGATGGAGCGGAGGGCATCTTTCTGGTCTGTGACGGTACCATTCAAGCCCAATGCGGCAGCGGGTGAATGCAGCAGAGGGGACAGCTTGTGTGCGCGTCTTCTCTGGACTGCGCCGAGGCCGTGAGGGCTAAAATTATCAAGAGAATGTGCATGTGTTGACAGGAGTGAATTAGGCACTGATGGGCAGAAACAAAACATAGCATGCTAACATACTAGGATGAGGAGAAAGGAGAGGGTGCTGGTGGGGGCTAAGCAGAGATTCATTACAGCCAAATCGTCTCATCCGTTTGCGCCCCTTCCACAATGGATTCAACGACCCACTGAGAATCACCAAAACAGAAGTAGAAGGAGGACGCTCCATTTGGTGGAGACACAATGATGATAGCCCCCTCAAACGGGGCCCCTGAGCCTCAGGCCTCCACCAACCCAAACACAGAGGGTTCTAACAGCTGATTACCCAAGCCGCTATGCCATTCCTCGGGGAGCGCAGAGAAAAGATGGCTTTCCCCTGGGATGATGGGATGTTAGGGCAACATCAAGGCAGCAAATGAAAGATTTATATCCCTGCGTGACTTTTATTGTCTTTGCCCCTTTGTCCGTGGGCTGCGGGACGCAAGTTAGGGAAGCGGGAGGTCGCGGGGACTGCCACACGTCTCATTTTGTAATAACGGAAATCACATTTAGGGATCACAAGCAACCTGAAACGCACATAGTAAAACCTAAACACTTTCAGCTTCACCATCAAATCACAATTGACTGTTTTAGATCTACAGAGTATTGAATCAACATGCATGTGTGTTTCTCTTGACATCTATTTTGAACAGCCCGATCCACATCCATGTTAATTTAAAAGACATTAATCAGACAAACCTGTTAATGTTTACGTGTCCACAATTTCTGGTGAGTTTACAGGAAAGCCGACACATGCAATTAAATCCTGACATCACTCAACATTCCCTGATATAAAGGGAATGTTCCTCTTCCTCTAGCATAACCTAGCTTTGCAATCTTTTTCTCTGATTTCTGTTGTGTGGCAGGTTTTTTTTCAGACTTGCTCATTTTTTGGGGCACATTTGGGGCTTTTTAGCTCGAAATGATCTTGAACTAAATGAAGTTTAAAGAATACAGCAACATCAGAAGAACTCATCAGAGTTTGTGGAAATTCGTCCGTCTGTTTTTATAGAGGAAGCAACCAAATCCTGAGACAGGAGAGAGAAAAAAGTGTTCCAGTCCTAACAGTAGTGGCGCCTTCACAAGCTCACATTATCACAGAAACTTACCTCAGAGGCACAGCAGAAGAAAATACTCTTGATACGTCAGACGCGGAGCTTCCTTGCACTCGCTCTTTGTCCCAAATGCTCATTCCAGCTTTTAACAACCACAGGGAACACAAAAAGCTAACGCGTCTGCTGCCGGGCAGCCCAACAAAACATTCTGCTGCTCCTCCTCCTCCCAGAAGACTGAATTTTATCTAAAGTGACTGTTTCCTGAACTTCAGAGCCTCTGTAACGCCCTTCAGCTCGGCCAGCGGCGCAACACAGTCCCCTGTTTTGTGGACCTTGACTCCTGGGAGGCAGCTGACTATTGTCAGGATTCAATTTTTAACTCGGTACCGTTAACTTCTCGATGACACCAGCGCTCTTAGCAAAGCAAACACGTCACCGCCGTCACGTCGGCTGAAACATTCCCTATTTTCTCAGGCTGGAAAAATACTCATGCAGTTGTGTGAGCCAAACATGATTACTGATAAGAGACTGTAAATGATTTCATTTTCCAAAGCGCTCGGTTTCTTTATGATTAAGCAGTAAAAATCTAAAATGTTCCACTGCAATGTTAAGTCAGCTGATATTCGATTATATCCGTCAAGTAAGATAAAACTAAATGACAATAAGAGATGACTCAAATTATTGTTGCTAAACCTGCCCAGAAAAGGAAATGTTGCAGTTTTGTTCTCTGCTGTTTTTCTGTCCTAAATTACTTTTCAGAAGAGTAACACCTTTCACAATTATCAGTTTTCTTGTCAAAGTAGTTGAAGCCAAACTTTCAGATCTTTTGGTAGAAGGGATTAAAGACGTATCTAAAAAGCTGCCAAGGCCTCGGCCTCTGACTTCCATAAACAGCCTGCAGTTCAATCAGCCGGACACCTGAGTGGTTTTTCAGAACACAAACTGAAGGGCCAACTTGACTCACGCCGCCACAGCTCAGGTGACACAGACAGGTTGCTTTATGCTCGCGCACACCTCGGACACATGAATTCACCCCCGTCTCATCCGCCTGTCAGACTCACAGTGTCGAGCTGCTCCCGGAGACGCTGCGTCTGCTCGTCGCGCTCCCGCTGGGCCTGGACCTTGTCCCGCTCCGCCTCAGCGAGGGCCCCGGTGAGGCTCTCCACCTGGGCGCTCAGCTCCCTCGCATCCCTCTCCAGGTCGGACACCTGGCTCTCCCACTGGGACTGGCAGCCCTCGAGCTTCAGCCGCAGATCGTGTTTGCTTTGCTCCAAATCCTGGGCAGGAACACAAGAAATCCCATCAATCCACACACTCATTCACCATATTTTCACTTTATGCAGGATTCCTGACCAGCTTCACCAATTTTTAGGATACTTTTGATACTATATTGGCATATATTGGACACCAAGTTCTTCTAAAACCATGACATGTTTCACTTTTACTATTTCTGTTACTCTGTGGAACAACAAAGGGAAGATATAGACAACACTGAGGTGGAGACTCAGGATGGAAAAGTTTAGTCCCACGGGTTTCTGTGACCAAAACGTGAAACCGTGTAGAAAGAAAAACTCTAAGCTTCATTTGATAACTACTATGTTTCCATTTGCAAAAGGGATTCATGTTCATATAACATAAAATTGTTAATTAACTAAGAGCAGGTTTAAACACATAATAAAGTTTTTGTATATTGATTTAAATCGTTGCTTCGATTGTTACAACTTCTCATTTAAACGAAGGAAAAAGCTCAACTTAAATATAGGAGAAATATGTTTTCCAGTACTCTACTTTGGAAGTTAGCAGTAAACACGATTATATTTGATGAAAAAGCTTATTTGAAGCGCTCTGTGCGCTCAGAAGGCGTCTTACCTCCAGCGTGTCCGCGTATTGTTCATGAAGTTTGTCGCTCTGATCTTTCAGCTGCTGATTTTCAAGGAGCAGAGCGTTTCCCAGCTGCGCTGCCAAAATAACCTCTTCCTCCTTTTGTTTCAGAGCAGCCAGAAGTTCACCAGGGTCCCGATAATCTGTTATTTCCTCCGCCCCGTACTCGAAGTAGAAGTTCTTCCCCAGATCGAGGCTCCTGGACTTCAGGCTCCACGCGTCCAGTCGATCCATGAGGATAACAATAATAACTAATAATAACAATAATAATAATATCTACAACACAGACTTAGCTGAAGCCTCCGGGAAACAAATATTAAAAATTGTTTTAACGCAAAAACGCAGCAAAAACAGGCAGAAGTTTTGGCGCACAGGTGAGAGCGCGTCGCTCCATAACTACTGCAGTTCTTAGGAACCAAACTGAGCGTCTGTCAGCAGCAGATGTCGGTCTGTCTCTGTCTGTCGATCTGTCCGACGCGCAGTCGCGACGTCTGACGACAGCGGGCGGTTCCTTTAGTCACCTGGGCAACCATCCCACCTGTCCTCACTCAGAGATCTCCTGCTATTGGACCAGTCCTGGTGACGTCATCGATATTCGGGTTAAAAACAAAATATTTAGCTCACAAAACAAGATGAATTAAAATAAAAGGAATGAGGCATTGTTCTTGATTTTTGGCACAAATTTCATTTTTGTTCCATTTGAATTAAGCATACAAATCTTCAAGCTTTTATTCTGAAAGGCTGGAGTAAAGCGCCTTCTGTTCCTTCTGTTATCTTCAAGCCTCCACTTGGAGAACACACAGTCCTGATTGGCTGATCCGTGAAAGATAACAATTCTCCTATTTGATCATTAGTGAACTCCCAGCAAGTACAGTGTCTTCTTTGTCCTGGAGTAATTGTGCACTTTTAAATCTGGACATCACATCTGTTCTTTATGTACTTCTTTCTGTCCACATAGATGCACATGACCTCACTACTCAGTATTTTAATCTCTGTGCACCCTAAAACTTTATCTTCTGTTTGGTTTTCCATCATGAAATTTATGGCCCTTTGTTGATACTGCGAATAAAAAATAAATTGTATAACAGCATATATGGCAGTTTTAAATAGTGTTATGTAATGAGAGCTGAGACAACATTTTGTTGATCACAGCCTTTTTTTAAAGTAACAAATGTTGACGTATGCACGGTAACTTTGACTAATTTTTCTATTTACCAAATAAGTCCATCATGCAAGATCAGGTTCAATGAGCTGGGGGGTGGGGTCTGTTCTCTTTGTATGGGCACATGCACAGGTCAGAGGTCAGCCCCCCTTACATGGGGCAGGGAGCTGTTATGAGAATGAAGCACAAAGCCTCCTGATCCACGGTGACGCTTATGGATGCTGTTGTTGCCCGGGGCGTCACAGCTTCTGTACATATGGCAGAAAGCAGATGTAAAAGCCTTGATTTTTTTCATTGTTTCTGTTCAGTTGACAGGCTGTTGGTGGAAGTGTGACAAATACACCGTCTGTTGCATAAGTAGCAGCAACATGTGCACACACACAAAACAATTGACCAGAGTACAAGCGTACAGTTAGAGTTAATGGTAGAAGGTTATCAGATATCAAGAAATTGCATCAGCCAGCAGAGCACTTTGCCCCAACAGTGATGTTACCAGTTACATATCTGCTGTCAGATCTTCTTTGGAAATCTGACAAAGATTTCTAACTATAAGAACCCACAACCTTCCAAATCATTGTATGCACTGCTCAGAGCACTAGTGGCACAGGTTGTGCATGTGACATTCAAGCCAAAAGAAAATGCATCTTAAACAAGTTCCAACATGATATTATTATGACTGAAATAATAAGCTTGTTTGCTTAAGTTGAACCTTTTTCATGCAGTCTCTCGTTATAGGTATTGTTTTAATATTATGAAACAACTAGAGGTACATTCAAATTTATCATGTTTTCAAGTTACAATTTATTGGATAATTACTTTGTGACCTTGCTGCGCCATTTCAGGTATTCTTAGTTATGTGTGTCGGGGCGCTATCTGGTGGTCAGCATATAGAGACGAGTGTTTGTTTACACCCCGGCCAGCAGGAGGCGCTGTGGGAGTAACTACGTAAACCGAAGAAGAATACATCCCGAACTTTAATCATTTCTAAAGCAGGTGTACGTTTTTAATCATTATAGTAGCGATGGAGAGAAGTGGGAGAACTATTTCAGCGATTAAAGCCTTAGGGTAAATACAGTAGACATTATTGATAGTCGTGCTACAGCGTCGTAAATCTTTTTAACGTCTACTTTAATGGTTGTTGCGGATACCTGCGGTGTTTCAGGTATCCTGGCGCTTCCTGTCTCAGACGGTGTGAATGTGATGAACTCCCGTGTCCCCTGCTCACCTGGCTCTGTGCAGAGCTGAACACTGCTTGTAAAGCGACAAAAGGTAACGAGTTTATCCACTTTCAAGGTACGTGAACATTGTACGTGTTATCATTAGACTTTTTCCCTTCTACTTCTTCTTTGGCTGCAGGATGTTTGCCTACATAGATTAAAAATGCCATAATACAGATAATATAATAACAATAATAGAATTATTAATTATTGTTACCTTTTGTTTTTAGAATCAAAGAGGAGCAATGTCTTGCTGGTTGGAGAATTGAGAAATTTCCTGAAAGACATGTTCTGTCCTCTAACTCTGCTGACCTCAGAGGTTCTAGGGCCCTCTGAACTTAACAAAGTCACTGGTGAGAAATAATTGTATTCCAGGTTGTGTTGTAAAGTTTTTTTGGTAGTAACAGATAGTAACAGATCATTGTTGTACCTGCAGATTTGTATATTCCCTGCTGTATTGTTTTCTAAATTGAATTTAATCCTGTAGACTTCCTTGTGTCAGAGCTGCTTGCAGCTCAAATAATCAACCATAAAGAAATGTACCCTGAAGAGACGACACAAGACAAGTCTGAAAAAGAACAGCGAGTTGAAGATCGCAGCCTTGAGGCAGATGAAAATGGTCATTATCAGAATTGTCACCAAAGAATGGCAGAGTTGCAGGCGGAGTGGGTGTTACTGTTGCACGCCCTGGACATGGACACTTCCTCTCAATTAACTGATGTGCTGAGTGAGGTAATACTAAGTGTGTGTGGTACCGTTTGATTAACTACATCAGAGAAGCACTGACAGGATGTTGGGCCATGATGTGACAATGCAGGTGGAGACGAGGCTCGCACGCTTGCCAGGTGGAGGGATGACAGATTCCCTTCTGAAAACCAGCCTCACCACAGAGCAGTGGGTATGTCACCAGGTCAGATTTAAGTTCATTACAGTGTGGTGTAATGCGTATGTTGAAGAATGTATGTGGTATTTCTTAGATGAGCATTGCTAAGCTCGATAAAGTCCTGAAAGAGGATTATCAGTGTCGCCGGCAGATGATGGTCAAACGATTTCAAGTTACACTTGAGTCCTTTGCCTGGGGAGAAAAGCAAAAGGTATGTATTTAAAATTACTGCAACTGTATTTTATAGGCAATATTTTTCAATATGAGAACAATTTATCCAAGTAGGATCTCTGCATCAAGAACTGAAGAAGCCTTCCAGGGAGAAGGCGAAACTTCTTAGTCCAGTTAACGCAGGGGTCTTACTTGACCTGGATGATTGAGAGTCTACACAGACATGAGAACAAATTCATTATTTGCAGGAACGCAGTGAAGTGTTAGCCACAGTGCCTCCACTTTCAGCCCTAGTCGGCTCCTCCAGAGTGTCACCATCCTTTCTTCTTGTGGCCAGAGAAGATCAGTCCTTCATTCAGCCAGTCAAGGCTGGAAGGAGCACTGCCATCTACAAGGTACATCTTTTACTAATCAACCTTGGATTATAAATAAAGATATCTCTGCTAATGGTTTTCGCTCTCTGGTCTCATCAGATATTGATGGGTAGTGTACCTGACAGAGGGGGAAGACCAGGGGAAATCGAGCCACCTATGCCAGCATGGGAGGGTCGCAGAACACAGGGGAACCGATGGGGACGAGGCAGTGGACGCCAGAGACCTAAAGTTTCAGACAAAAAGAAGAAAGGGAAAAAAGATTAGAAACATTTATTTATATGTGCCTTTACAATTGAATTTATTCATCTTTATTTTTTTAATTAAAAATGATGGCTGTAAAATGCTACATATATAATCAGTGGATGTAATTATGGTTTTTGTAAGGAGATTGGTGAGACTAAAATGTCATCACGACAATTTGTTTTTTTGTGTAAACCTGTTAAATGTGATATGTTTTACAAGTTTACATGTGAATAAAATACACATTGTAGAATTGTGTTGGTATTTAAGACATTGGACACAAATTTGTGTAAAAAGCCATATCTGCAGTATTGTGTGATAAAACTTTCAAAATTGGATGGATTGTCAACAGAATAAGTAAAAGTTATGAATGGAATGATTTTAAAGAATCACTTTTCAGTAAATGTTGAAAAGAACAGATGATTAAACTATGGTCATGTTCCAGATTCTGGAACATGGTTCTTTTCAGTTGTGTTCTTTGAGTGCTTTGCTCTAGTTTTAACTAAAATCACAAGGAGATTTTGAATGGAATTTAAGAGATAGACGTGGACTATAGGGTGTAAATTGCAAAACAGAAACTTATTACGTGTAATGATTGTCAAACTTGATAAGAGACAACACCGGTTTTATTCATACTCATTGGGTATAAACATGCGCAAGACAGCGTGAAATTTAAACAAAATTTCAATTAGGAAAATTTGTCAACAAAACGTACAGTCTAGCTTATATTTAAAATATCCAGTCATTTTACAACTAGAAATAACTTGAACCCTGGGAACATTTAATCGGTTGCACCACTTTAAAATGACAAGTGTCTCGAAGTATATAAACACGACGTTTGGTATATTATTCATATATGTAAAAATGCAAAATTTAAAAAAATTCAAATGACAAACCGTATTTGTTCAGGAATTATACCTAAAATACGTTACATAAAACTTACCTGCGGCTGACGTAACCGGAAGTTACCCGGGAAACGAACGATGCAACACATAGAAAGTTCCGGACTAGCCGAAGGTCGACATATATCAGCCGTCGTTAACTCGTCCGCTAAAGTGTGTTTTCAACAGCTCTAAAGTTCACTTATACACTTTAAATTTAAATTTAACCAAGAATCTAACAATGCCAAGAGGAAGCAGAAGCCGCACATCCAGGATGGCCTCTCCAGCCAGGTAACATTAATCAATTCTTAAAAATGAGGCTACCTATATGTGCTACTTCATGGTAGCATTTTCACATCGTGGTTGCTATTTTTTAACTAGGATTTAAAATTGCCGTTTATATTAAACAGTATTATTTTGGATGCGTTATCAGTGGTCACTACACCTCAACGCCTACGCTTTATATCATGAAAGTCGGATTACACAATTGAAGGTCACAGTGTGTAAGCTGGACAACACTGTTAATCACAAGATTCGCTCTTTTAACAGTGAAGTCCTTAAATCATACATTTTATATGAATCTACGTTATTCTTTACATTGTTACACTCAAGTCACTTAAATAGCTTGGAGCCAATATGTGGCAATTCATCTGCAAAAATTGAAAGTATTGTCTCAAATGGATTTATTTTCAACATATGGAATTGTATTTATTTAATACAATTGCTAATTGTATTATGATATTAGTTATGATATATTATTTCCACTATTTTACTTTGCTTTAATCACTTTCCAAAGATGAGGTTGTTGTTATCTCGTCTTTTTTCCCCACATATTTTTCAGTTTTCAGTCAATTTTTGCCATTACATTGGTGGAAATTAGACTAGTTATAATGATGAATGGTTGTTTTCCTGTTCTTATTTATTTTATTTATTTTGTCTCTTTGCTGTCTGCTTTACAGCCACTCACCACCACCTATGGCCAGGTCTGCACCGGCTCCCTCCCATGCTCCAGTTCCTATGCAGGCTCCTCCATCTGCAGTAGGTGCCCCAGCTGCAGCACCCAGACAGCCGGGTATGTTCGCCCAGATGGCAACCACTGCCGCTGGAGTGGCAGTGGGCTCTGCTGTAGGACACACAATTGGCCATGCCATGACAGGAGGTTTTAGTGGAGGAAGCTCTGAGCCTGCCAAGCCTGACGTCACTTACCAGGTAAAACAAAAATGTGTTTCACTCAGTTGTGGGACTAGAATGGCTTGGGGGCACATTAGTGTGGCTGTTTTGTAGACAGTGAAAGGTGTAAAGCTGTCAGTCAGTGAAATAAATAGAGCTGAGAATCACAAAATCCTTTATTTTTAGGAGTTTATTAATTCATTTTCACATTTGTCTCTATTTCAACACTTGATGGGGTAGTTTTGATTAAAATATCTTGCAACTTTCACATTCATGTCAAAAGGTATTCCAAAATGTTGATACTTATAGAACTATTACATTTGGGGACAGCCTCTAGATGTATGCTACACAGATGTTCTTTTTTAAATGGCCTTTACAAAGCACATGTCTAAATGTTGGTTATCTTTTTCAGGAGCCGTACCAGGCCCAGCCAGTATACCAGCAGAGCCCTCAGCAGCAGCAGGCCTGTTCTTATGAAATTAAACAATTCATTGATTGTGCCCAAAACCAGAGCGACCTGAGTCTCTGTGAGGGCTTCAGTGAGGTGCTGAAGCAGTGCAGGTTTGCCAACGGTGAGTGAAAACACCACTACTGCAAATATTAGTTGAAACATTATATATTATTTGAAATTAATGTTATAATTGAAATGATGTAATTCTTGATCTTATCTGCAGTGGCCATTGTTAGCTGTGCACTTTATACTAATAAGTTACATCCTGTCAACGAAAAAGCTAATGATTCCATGACATCATTAATGTGATGTAATTAGTCGCTGCAGTTTGTTGAAAAACATGTTTACATGTTCTGGAGAGTTAAGAGATAATTTGAGTGTTAATATTAATGACAGTAACTTTAATGACAAAAAAAATCTAATGCCACTGTATTTTCTCAACAGGTTTGTCGTGATGTGGAGAAAAGCATCTGGATCCCATGTTTGTCAAACTCATAACAGCTCAATAAACATTTCTTGTATTCAAGCTAATTATCATCAGAGAGTAGCATTGTGTGGATTCCTCAGGACAGGGTTCTAGAACTTGTAATTATCATCTTATAAAATGTTTATATATTTTAGTGTTGCAGTTCACTTAATTTGCATTATACCCTTTTAATTTAACGTTTTTGAAATGCACAAATACCTATAATAATGCATTCAAAGATCACAGTGACCTACGAAATTATAGATATCCGAGTTAGTATGCAATAAGCCAATATTTGAAGTCAATAAAGCACCTGAATTCCAGTGAATGTCGTGTGATGTGTCTTTCCTTTTTTTTAAACTAAGTTCAAAGGTTGTCCTACAGAGATTCCGCAGCTGTCCGTGTCACTCCATAAAGCCCAGGTCCATATGAGCTAATATTGCAAATGTGGGGCAGTCCTACTTCTGTATATGCCCCTGGGTTAAACGCAGGAACTGCGGGGTGTTATTTCAATTCAGAGAAGTTTCTTGAGAGGGTGCTGCCACTGTAGAAACAATTTATTTTTGGCATCTGACATTAAAGTTCACCCTTAGCGATGCCAGTGGCTCCACGGAGCCGACCCAGCAGCAGTCAGCCTCGACCTCCTCTCAGGAGTCATGGACATGCTGTATAACAGGGACTGAGGATCACAGGACACGGTGAGTGCTTTAATGGACTTTATCTGAGTTCACAGATGGTGTCGTTCTTAAGATTCCTGAGATTACTGCTGTTGTAAGGGGTAGAACAACAACAAGATATGTAGGCGTCCCGTTAAAGTAAGAGGTAACCAAATACGTATGTAAGAAGTACAAGTTCTGTTTTTATCAGGAACTAATCAAGTGCTTAATTCTGTTTCTGTTTTATTTTGTTTACAATTTGCATTTAAAAATCAAGAACAACTTATCCTTCTACAAATATACTACAGTTCCTAATGCATGCACACATAATTATGGAAAATGACATAATTCAGTAAATCAATTCATGGCTGAGTTATAATATTTTTTCAGTTTAATTCAATAAAAGTCATGTTTACTTTTCAGCACTTATATAATAGGCTGTATCTGCCGTTTGAAAGAAAACCCCTAAAAGGAGCCTGTGGAGCGCCGTAAACAGGAGCACTCATACAGCCGGGGGGTGAGCCAACATCCCAGCCATCATGACCAGAGAGGAGGAGATCCCTGACTGGGTGGGAGCTCAGGAGTTTTATGACAAGTATGAACCCAAGGAGATTCTTGGCAGGTGAGCTTCAGAAGGTCTAATAAAAAAAAATTACTTCTGTCAATTAGTGTTGCTCTCATCTAAGTACCTTGTTGCAGAAATGTTAGAACTCTCAATGGGACAGTGTTCAGGATCCGCCGGTTCTATTAAAACATAAGAAGCACTAATTAATATGCAGCTTCCATTAAAGTAACTAACCTCAAACAAAAGTGCAGCAGTTCTCAGGGGGGGTTTCAGGCATTCCAAAGATTAAACAGTCACAGACTCTACCCAAAAAACAGAAAGATGAGAAAAGCAATCGTTTTGATCATCATTCAGAGTGGCAGTAATTTCATGCTGCTGCTGCTGGTTTCTGTCTCTTCTCTGGGGTAGAGCTGCATAATAACAGCGCCAGGGAGAGAGTCCGGGAGAAATGGACCAGAGGGACCGACAGATAAACCTGATCAAGAATAAACCCAGTCATAAAATATAAAGTTGTTTCCAACTTCATTTGATAGTTTGTTGTTGCATTCTGGGAAACTTTCCTGGATTGCATCGGGACAAAGAGTCTGGCTCCCAGACCATTGTCAGTGGGTGCTGTTACATAAGCAAGTGTTTAAGGAGACTGCATTCATTAGCTGGCATTTTGAGGTTGGGTGTTGGGAGCAGCCTGGGCCCAGTTGGTGTGAGCTCCAGATTATGTAATTAGACACAGACACAAGTCACAAAGTCACTGGACGTCCAGCTGATCTGCTGTTCTTCACGTGGCTCAGCCTGTTTGACCAGCCTTTACTTTCCATCAGTTTTGACAACACAGGTGGAATAAAGTAGACACCAACTTGAGTGATGACAATCAGAATCCATCCACAATCAGAAGCAAAAAAGAGCTTGGGAATTTGGCCCAGTTAGTTCAATAGAACCAGACCAGAGCAAATAAAAGCATTACAATGTTACCTTGATCTGGTTAGAATGTGTAAATTCTCGTGACAACCGGAGAGATTGACGCATGTTTTCATGGCACAATATAATTTCCTGCCCTCACCTGCTCTCTGGTGCCCCCTGTCTGCAGGGGAGTGAGCAGCGTGGTGCGCCGCTGCATCAACAAGCGCACCTCCCAGGAGTACGCGGTGAAGATCATCGACATCACACCTTCGGACAAGTTGACCCAGCAGGAGATCGAGGAGATCAGGGAGGCGACGTTGAAGGAGATTGACATATTGAAGAAAGTGTGCGGACAAGACAATATCAGTGAGCCCAGTCGTCACATTTTAATGTCTAATAGAAGTTGACCCAGGCTGTCGGCCTTTGCTCTAATCAGTGCTTCTCAGTCCTATCATTTATGCCTCTTTGCCTTTCTGTCCTCAGTACAGCTTAAAGACTGCTATGAATCCAAGTCCTTCTTCTTCTTGGTCTTTGACCTGTAAGTTCAATTGTGGAACTCCAACACACAGGACCTAATGTAATTAAGTTGCATAAGATCAGCAAATGTACTTTCTCTCTCAAGAATGAAGAGGGGGGAACTTTTTGACTACCTCACTGAAAACGTTACTCTGAGTGAGAAGGAAACCAGGTCAGGCCCAGTTAATTCCTTGTCTGGAAAAGTTCCAAAGGGAAAAATAAATTGTATTTGAACTGTTATCAATGTTGTGTGTGTTGGTGTCAGGAAGATTATGCGCGCTCTGATGGAGGTGGTGCAGTTCCTCCACAGCCAGGGTATTGTCCATCGGGACCTGAAGCCAGAGAACATCCTCCTGGATGACGAGATGAACATCAAACTGACCGACTTTGGCTTCTCTGTGCAGATCAACCCAGGCCAGATGCTGAAAGGTCTGTGAAAGAAGCACATCTCAAAACAACACACGGGGTCTTTGGGTCACTGCCATGTCCCCAGTACTGTGAATAAAACACAAGCAGGTCATGTGATCATGTGGTGATACACAGTGACACCCAACTGAAGCTTATGTGTTGCTATTTTATGTGTTGCTATTTTTTAACAAGCGAAGGTAAGCTTGAGTTTATCGTGGTAGCATTGACAGAAACACAGAGATTAAAATGGAAATGGAATTTTCATATTCACATTTTGCGTCGTATAAATCAATGCTGATAATTGAGTGAATGAATAGATGAGCTAACATGCTAACTGACCTGCTGAGTAGGTCACTGGTGCAGAGGGGAATGAGTCTTATCAGATGACAATTGGTCGTATCATTTTTGACCTTCTCTGAAAGGTTCAAACCCAAGAAAAGGTCAGATCCATAACCTGTAATGCTCGACTTCCGTCCTCTTCTCATAATCTCTCCTGATGTGGCAAATGTTATGTTTTTTTGACCTCTGTAAAGTTTGACATGTCTGTACCTCAGAGGTGTGTGGGACCCCTGGTTACCTCGCCCCAGAGATTATTGAATGCTCCATGGATGCAGGACACAAAGGATATGGGACTGCAGTGGACATGTGAGAGTACAGAGACTGGAACAACGCAGAATGATATGTGAATGTGATTTTTTTTTTTTTTTTTTTTTAAAGAATTGACTTCATCCCTCTGCAGATGGAGTTCAGGGGTCATCATGTACACGCTGCTTGCGGGCTCTCCTCCTTTCTGGCACAGGAAACAGATGCTGATGCTGCGGATGATCTTGGCCGGAACATATGACATGTCGTCTCCGGAATGGGAGGACCGTTCAGACACCGTTAAAGATTTGGTCGGCCACCTTTGAAACGTCAATCCACATGAAGATTTGGGACAAATGGATAAATCAAACTCTCCGTGTTTGTTTCTACAGATCTCTCGGATGTTGGTGGTGGACCCAAAGCAGCGATTCACAGCTACGGACGTTCTCAACCACTCTTTCTTCTCCCAGTATGTTGTTCATGAGGTGCGACAGTTCAGTCCATACAGGCGGTTCAAGGTGAGCATCTGATCCAAGTAACAAGGTCCTGCAGCAGAATCCTAAAGCCAACTCTGACATGACTCCCATGACACATTTTCCCGTGACGGAGACCAATATCACTTTCTTTTCACTGCAGATTTCCCTCCTTTAATAAACTCTGCACTCACTGACTCCCTCCCTCCCTCAGGTCATTTGCATGACTGTTCTCGCCACGATGCGCATCTACTGCAACTACCGCCGTGCCAAACCTGTCACCAAGGAGGTGATCAAGAGTGACCCATATGCCGTCAAACCCATTCGCAAGCTCATCGACGCGTGTGCCTTCAAGATCTACGGCCACTGGGTCAAGAAAGGCCAAGCTCAGAACAGGGCTGCACTCTTTGAGAACACTCCCAAAGCCATCCTACTGTCAATAGTGTCCGAGGCCGACGAACCGGTGCACCACATCTGGTAACGGGCGCTCACTGGACTGGACTGATGTGCTGCATGGGATGGCACCGTGCAGCATTTTTTAGTTTGTATTTAAACAGGGAGCTGGTGTAACATTAAACTAAACTATTTGTGTTCTTCTTGTAAAAAAAAAAAAAAAAAAAAAAAAAAATTGCAGTGGGCTCGCCTTGCCTCTGGAAACATTGGAGCAGTTATATTTTTCATTTATTTCTCAAAAATAGACACAAGCCTTTTAATTTTAATTCGTTTAATCTGCCGAACCTCAGGTCATACAAGTGATCTTATAAAACATTTTATTCTCTTCTGTGTTGTCAGGTCAGCATCAGTGTAACACTTGTGAATGTAAAATGCCTCCTGCATACTTGATTTATATATTTAAGCACTATTTAATATTCAATCATCATGTCTGTAAAAGTAAATAGTACGTTTGCTGAAGGTTTATTAAAATTTAGACCAGTTCAAATGGTTTTGGAACTATGTTTACTTTTAATTTTGCTCTCTTTATCCAGTAATTGGTATTACCGATGTGTTTTTTGTTTTTCTTTTTACAATCAGAGCACAACAGGCTGGTTTTAGTCTCCTGGATTGCTTTGCAAAAGCAACTTAACCAACTTCTGATGAGACAAATTAATCTATTTATCATTAATGTCAGACACATTGTTGGATAATTAACCTTTTTTATTGGATTAAAGGACATCCATCCATTTTGTCAACCATCAGTTGTTCCTGATCAGGGTCACAAGGCTTCCATCGCCCATTTTAGCAGTCATCTGTCAGTGGGCGGGAATCCACCCCAGACAGCTCGCCAGTCTATTTAAGGGTGGACTTTAGATAACTCTAAATATTATTTGCATTCATGATGTAGAATAATGTCATATGCTCCTCTAGTATGACATCATCCGCCGTATTTCAGCCTCACATGATTTTGGCTGTTACGTCAGAATTTTTAAAAAACACACCTTAAGATTGATGCCAAACATCATTTCAGGAGTGTGGGTTTCATTTATAGCCAATGGTAGATGCCCGCTTTCATCATGTTCTGTAAATGTCCCATGTGGAGGGTGGTAAAAGTCCTTCTAGTCCATAGACTATTCGCACTTTATCTTTTGCAGAAATGTTTAGTGCCTAGCTGCCGGCCCGTAATTCAGTCAGACATGTGCCTCATGGGTAGCACAGAATAATTTCAAAACTCAAACCACTTTTTTTTAATGTTTAATGCAACAAAGTTCAAATTAATGCAGCAAGGTTCAGTACGGTCCTGAACTACAGTTCTTTTAGTGGTTCTAGAACATGTGCCCCATCTTAAACAATGTCTACATGGTGTTTACTCACTGTTTCTGTAAACTAAGTGGTAAAACTCCTTTGCGACAAAAAGCTCTCATAATGCTGCAATAACAGGAAGTCACGGTGAAGTTGGTGCATCAGATCTGTTCAGTAGACCAGACTGTTCCAGGTCTAAGGGTCAAACTTATATGTAGCATTTGTTACTTTATGTGGTCTTCCTGTAACTGACTGTGCTGTCCTTTACTGATATCTTGTTCTTGAGCAGCGTGACACACAACATGATAAGATTTTGCAGCCGCAGCAACTCGGTGCTCTCTCAAGTTACACTCTGACCAGTGTCTTTGAGGCCTCAAAGACAAAATACCTATTTTCCTGATCTGAACCATCTTTATTTCACTCTCACCAGACAAACAGAAAATTCCACAACACTGGGAACATGAGTGATGCTCATCACCGCATTCTCTTTGGAGCTGTGAATGGAAAAAATAAAGTCATAAACACAATAGCATCTGGAGGGCTTTTGTCATTTCTATTTTCATATCACAACCTTGAGTAATAGTTGACTCATGAGCAGTGGTCAAATATATACTTGTACTCATTCCCAAACATTTGACTGAGGCTGAAAGAAGCGCTAAGTCAAAAAATGAAGCAGAAATGAGAGCATGCTTTTGCATGGTGTCTGACTG